>NC_041360.1:3192675-3242675 GCF_900634415.1 Cottoperca gobio
TATTGTAGGCACAGCATCTGCGTTCAGTTTTAAATTCTTTTTAAATCTCATTTCGTTGGCGAGCATAGTTTATTCGAAACACGATCTCTCAAAGTGCTGCCCACAAATCATCGGTTTCATCGACGCACTTGTCTTGTCCATAAACGCGACATTTTATCATCTTTTGGCCACAGAAAGCTAGATTTGGAGACGGCCCTACATCCCCATACAACACATTGCTTCACAATTATACTCGGCGATCGATTGTTGTCCATTCTTTCTCATAATAATTGACAGCAGTCTTTGCTGGACGCTTCAACGCAGACTAACACTGGCGGCTGTGTTCTACTTGTGACGTCATCGCCCGAACATTGCCGAAGTGGATGCTCTCAGCGCAGCGATCGATTGTTGTTAGCGGAAGTCATTTTTATGCTGTTATGATCATGATTTATTACGAATACATCAATATTAAAAAAAAATATATATGGCACATTTCACAATAGATATGCAACCTCTATCATATACCAAGCCCAATAACACTGACAAAATATCATTTCGTAGGCCTTTTAAGGATCTGTACACCTCCAGGACCCTGTTGTATTTCCCTTTTCTATATATTTATGTTTCTTGAAAACATTATTTTTTAAATAACTTTTACAATATTTACATATTAATATGTCTATATTTTCTCTTATTGAACTTGTCTTACTGTGTTTATGTATGCACCATTATACACCAAAGTAAATTTCTTGTATGTAAAAACTTGGCATTAAACTGAATTCTGATTCTAATCAGTACGATGTTGCTAGACTTGTAAAGGGATAACTATTAATTTATATTAAGGATTAATGTTTACCAGTATTTTACAATTATTATGAAATACTGTAAGATACAATTTTGAATCCACAGTACATTTACAGCAATTCGTTCTACCTCCAATTGTCTCCCCCCTCTTTCTCACACCTTCACCTCCTGCTAAATAAACAAACAAGCCTTTCTGGGGATAAGAACCAGAGTTTCTGTATTCCAAATGCTGTGGTCCTTGGGGCACTTCCCCACACCATCACATAGCACTCCACAGAAAAACAGGGAATGGGAAAATTAATAATACAGCAGGGTTACGAAAGAGGGAATAGGACACATAAGATAAAAAGAGATTGTGAAAGAACATAGGGAAGTGAGTTCATGTGGAATGTACAAATCTATGTACAACTTGACCAACTGATTGTAATCGGCTAAATGATGTGTTCTTGGGAAAAAGTGACTGAAAGGGTGAGACTCAGCTCCCACAAGAGTCCTGTTTAATACCTCTGTGCCTTGGATTCGTGTTCCACCTCTCTTTACAGTCGTCTAAGAGCAATACCAAAAGCCCTGTGTGTCAATACTGAGATGGGCCCCCTGCGAGCATTCGGACTGCAATCTATGGATGGCCTACGACAGAGACACACTCATCCATATCGGAGATGGGAGTGAGGGGATTAGATAAAATGCAGCAGACCATAAAGCGATCAAGGCATCTTCTGACCACCCAGCCAGACCAAACACCACCGCGGGCAGAGTGACCGTGCAGGGAGGAGACTAATATTATCTGCTCGGAGAATTCAACATTCTGTTGCTGCTGTTTACATTCCTCCTCATGCAAATTTAATACATGCATTGTAGGAATACTCTACTGTTTTTGTTCGGTTCTGTTTTTCTTGTAAAGCATAAATGGACCTCAGCTTATAAATGGTCCTTGAATCCTTTGTTCATGCTGATTTGATCCTGTGACTTTTCCTCTTGCACCACCATGATGTTCACATGTTCTCTCTGGCCTTCCAACCAAACTGCTCAACAGACTTCAAATCATCCAAAACGCCACTGCCCGGATCACGACCCGCACCAAATCCTCTGAACACATCCCCCCTATACTCCTGAAACTTCACTGGCTCCCTGTTCAATCCCAGATCAACTACAAAAACATCCTGCTCACCTACAAAGCCCTCCACAAATTCGCCCCCACCTACCTAAGTGACCTCCTTCAGGAGTATACCCCCTTCCGCTCCCTCCGCTCATCCTCAGCTGGTCTACTGACGATCCCCACATCACGCCTCATCACCATGGGTGCCAGGGCCTTCAGCTGCACTGCTCCCAGGCTCTGGAATTCCTTCCCTCCACACATCCGACAGTCCGAAACTGTTACAACATTCAAGTCCCAACTCAAAACTCACCTGTTCAAACTGGCCTATTCTCTGTAGTCTCCATCATCCTGTATCCTCCTCCCCTCCCCCCCTCTTCTCTTTATTGCTTTCTTCATGTGTCTCCACATTATCTCTGGTTCTGTTTGTCTGCTCTCCCTTCCAATGTCCTGCTGTTTTTATCTCTTGTATTTTGTACAGTGTCCTTGGGTGTCTCGAAAGGCGCCTCCAAATAAAATGTATTATTATTATTATTATTATTATTATTATTATTATTATTATTACTACTTGTTTTGAGTGACATATCTCAACAAGTGCTGGATTAATTATCATGACCTTTTGTAAACACATTCATGTTCCCTTCTGGACAAGTTGGATTCTTAGACTTTTCATCTAGCGCCATCATCGGTTCAAATTTTTAGTTTGTTCAATACTTTAGTTTATGACCAAATCCCTGCAGAACTAATGACGTTCCCGCTGCCTCAGCTGTAATTGGTGCAAGCATGCTAAACTATCATTGTGAAAATGGTAAACATTATACATGCAAAACATCAGCATGTTAATACGCTGACATTAGCATTTAGCTCAAAGCACCACTGTGCCAACTATAAATACAGCCTCACAGAGATGCTAACATGGCTGTAGACTCTTTTAAAAAAAAAAAACGTTTCTCTGCTGATTGTTTTGTGTTGTTGATTAATTTCTACATTACATTATTTGACATCTACTTCATTCGGTTTAACATATTGTAATTTGGAACTGAGTATCAACTGATTTAATTATTAAACCTTATCAGCACATGTAGCCCTGCTGCACCAGTCTATGCTATGCATTAGTATATGTGGCATTTAACCACAGCACTAACATACTATAGTTCTCACATGAATTATTGTGTGATTGAAATGCTTGCTTTGGGTTATGGCTGGAAAAAACCTGAGGGAGGAATGCAAAAAGAGGAAGAGGAGGATGAAGGAAGAGATACATGGAGCTGGTGGAAGCTTGAGGGGATACGGATGAAGAGAAAAAAAAAGAAAAAAACCAGGTGCAGATTAAAAACATTACAAGAATGGATGTGTTCTGTGAGGAGGGGACGAGAGAGGTATTAAGAGATCTGGATGATGAAGATGATGATGATGGGAGAATGAAAAGGAGGAAGAGGCAAGGCTGGGAGAGGAAGAAGCAGAGAAAACAAAGAAGAGAGAAGCGTGTGCGTTTTTTTCCCAGTAGAAATCTCTGGTTGGTGGTCTGGTCCATAAAAACCCTGTTAATGGCTAAAGGCCAATGGCTTTTACCGCCAGGGACACAATACATTCAGTAATGGTGTTCTTATATATGTGTGTGTGTGTGTGTGTGCGTGTGTGTGTGTGTGTGTGTGTGTGTGTGTGTGTGTGTGTGTGTGTGTGTGTGTGTGTGTGTGTGTGAGTGTGTGTGTTTGTTTTGATAGAACAAATCACAACAGGCATAAGGCAATTACGTCCTAAATGGACTCATCTGTCCTTCTGGCTCTTCGGGGTCTCAGATAGAGAGTGAAATAATCCAATTGGCTTCATATAAGTATGTTTGTTTAGGCTAAAAGTATGAAGAAAGCTAACCAGATAACAGAGAGAGACCCTAGCTTTATCTCACTCTCAACTATCTAGATCCCCTTAAAGGAGCACTGTGACACTCCAGTGACACAACCAGAGTTAATACTGCTCAGTTGTTATGGGCTGAAGCTGCCCCATATCTAGTGCCTTTATATAGTATCATTTCGGGACGTAGATATTTGTCCTCCTTCCCAGAAGATTTTAGCTTCATATCTGTGTGCCTAGAACAAAGATAGATCCAGGATGTGTTCACCCTGTTTTAGCATAAAGGCTAGAAACAACCTTAATGCCACTAGCCTAGCTCCAGCAGAAATGAAAAATACTCTCCAACAACTTTCAGATTGATGTTTTCTATCTTGTATATTGACCACATGTAGACATGTGTAAACATTATTTTGTATTATTGTGTTGCGCAAAACTGGACTACCAACCATGTGAAGCAGCTCACTGTCCTGGAGACAGTAATAATACAATAAAAACTAAAATGTTAATTCCCCTGAGGTGGATCTGGCCTTTCTATTTAATCTTCATGCCATATCTTTGTCAAAAAAGTCTTAATAACTTTAATATTGCAGTTGATGTTCCGTTGCCCTGATAATAAATAAATAACATTTAATTCAACACATGTGTTTTGGTGAGAAACACCAATGTGACAATGTTACAAAGCTGATAAAATTAACATTTTGAATAGTGCTTTGAAATTTACATCAATATTTACTTGCTAGCAGTCTTTTTATTCCCTGTCTTTGATGGAACATGGCTGTGTTTTCTGGCACATTACCACCATTTGATTGATTCATTGGATTTTGGGTGCTTTGTTATCACTGCTTTGCATTATTTATTCTGGACAGTTTGTACCCCTTGTGTTTCTGTAGCCCTGTTCAGCTTTGGCTTGTTGTTTGCTCGGCTTGTTGCCTGGCGCACCGTCGTTGTCTCCATTGTTAGCCAATCCTTGTGCTTCTTTCCTTATGCCAGTTCATGTCTACTCCAGCCGTGTTTTCTTCTTGTGATTAGTTCTCTGTGTTTCCCATTGTTTCTTGTCAGTGTGTCCCGGTGTTTGGAGCTGTTGTTTTGCTCCTTGTGTTTTGAGCCAGCCAGTTCTGTTTTAAATCTGTAAATAAATTATTATTGTATTATTATTATTATTATTATTACTATTGTGGCCTTCCTGTTGCATTTGGGACCATGTGTGTGTGTGTGTGTGTGTGTGTGTGTGTGTGTGTGTGTGTGTGTGTGTGTGTGTGTGTGTGTGTGTGTGTGTGTGTACACAAGCCTTCATTTGTAATATTTATTATACTATTTATTTTTATGAGCTGTAGTGAGAAAAAGTGTCAGGCCAGGCTTATTAAAACATTGAATACAAATAATAATGTAGTCTTTGTATGTTCAAAAAATAATGTATGTGTAGTTATATGGTTTTATTTTATTTTTTTAAATGAACTGAAGGTGTGAAGCAGGATTATTGAAACGAACAGACACAGAGTAATTTGTCACTACACCACGTCCGGTTAAGTTTCCCAACTAACTCGCCTAACAACATTTTTACAAACTGAGGTAGGAGCGAGCCGATTAATGAAAACCTAACCTGGGCAGAAGCAATGAGTCGGGAGCTGTTAATCGCTATGGAGTGGCTGCCTGTGACAGGGACTGCCCATTGTTCAGCGGCCTATTATTCTAAAACCCCAATAGTAATAGTAAGAAAAATGTCCCTTTGGACTGAACGCCTATTTGTCCGTTAACCCGAAAAACAAATGGCTATAATTCCAAAGACCCATTGAGAATATCATGGTAAGCCAATCAGAGGCAAAGTAGTGCGGGTCATGCCTTTGCCATCATTCTTCATACAAATTACCAGTGTGCTTCTGTTTCTTTCACGGAGAGTGTTTAAATTTAGGAGCAATTGGCCTACGAGCAATTGACGTTTGTTTTTCGGGTGTAGGGGAGGACAACAGATCAAGTTAGTTGTCATGTATGTGTTTATTTCATATTGGTTTATACATTTGTGCATGACATATGATCGTATGACACTGTAGACATCGTGAAAGGGTGAAATGCAAGAATAAGAAAAATATATAGATATAAAATAGAATAACATAAAACAGAATGTAACATGAAATACTGTGGAGTAGAATAAATACTGTTTAATATATAAATATCTGGAATAAACGGGTGTGTACTATAAAGTGACACTTCATAGAGCTCAGGTGTTCATCAGTCTTATAGCCTGTGGGTTAAAACTGACCGGGACTCTGCTGGTCTTGGCTTGGATGTTGCGGTATTGTGTGCCAGACGGCAGCAGACAAAACAGTTTGTCAGGGCAGAGGGCAGAGTCTGACTGTTCAGTTCATTGCTCAATTGTCCAAGCCACCGGTCTGTCCCGTTTGACTTTCTTCCTATAAGCTGTCTGATTTGCCGAAGGGGTGTGTGTGGGAGGGCCTTATAGTCTTGGCAGAAAGGAGAGTATACATGGCAGTGTTTCCCCTAGGTTTACTGCCTAGGGGGGGTGCAGATTCTATTTAGTTCCCCCCTCTCCTTTCCTCCGCTCTGTCTCTGACTGTAGGTGTGTGTGCGTGTGTGTGCGTGTGTGCGCGTGTGTGCGCGAAGCCCCGCCCTTCGCAAAACAGTGGAGGAGGGACACAGTAAACACTGAAACGTGCAAATAAATAACATAGTCGTTTAGTTTATTTAATAAAAGAGCACCTGTTCAATGTGAAAAGTGAGTTGTAAATATATATATATATAAAAAAAGAAACAATGAAACAATGGTAGGGTTAGGTTTCGCGCATGTTCTGATAGTATCTCGTCAGGATTTTCTTCATGTTGGCGCTGTTAAAATCCCATGCCACAATAAAAGCAGGCTCCGGCCTTTAAATCTCTGTCCTGTCGATAATCCCATACAGCTCCTCCAGCGCTTTGTTGTTGTTAGCGTGCGGCGGGAGATACACTTATGTAAACACAACCAATATGTCGACACATAAAAAGGCTGGCATCCGATCATAAGGGGCTCTAACTTGAGTGAACAGTCCAAAAACATTATCTCCACATCTGAGCACCACTTGTTGTTCACCATGAAGCTGACACCTCCTCCCTAACCTTTTCCAGTTTATTGTCTTGCTTGGGAATTCATCCATTTTATTATCCAGGGATTTGCCAGAGGAATACTCGGTAGAGGAGGCCGGTTTTCACATTTTCTCAGTCTGACTACAACCCTGGCCCAGGACCCCCGCTTCCTTTTTCTTCTGCACTCCCTAGTTAAAAGCAGCAGGAACCCTAAGGCTTTCCCAGGCCAGAAGAGATATATCATCTCTTCAGCGAGTTCTGGATGCACCCTGGGGCTTCTTACCAGTTGTAGGTGCCCAGAAAACCACGGGAGGCACCCAGAAGACATTCGGATCGGACGTTGAATCACCTCAGTTGGCCCCTTTCAATGCAAAGGAGCAGCAACTTTAATCTTAGCTCCCTCTGGATGTCTGAGCTCCTCATCCTCATTTTACTACAAGAAAACTCATTCCGGCCACTTGTATCTATGATCTACTTACCAAAAGATCATGACTATAGAGGAGGGTTGAAGTTTATGGATGTTTCTTGTTTTAATTTTGACTGATGTGGTCCAGCTTTGGGTTGCTCTCAGGAGATTGTCCATTTTTGGCTTGATCCCTTGTTGATACAAAACTGCGGAGGGGTCATGTTTATTATGGATTGACAGCTTTAATTGTGGTATTGGTTGAGAGCAGAGATCAAGCAATCCAGTCTTCTTTCCCCATGGATTATATGTAACAGTGTAACTACCCAGGTGTAAAGAGGATTATGTGTAGCATTGTGACGTTTTAGATGAAGAAACATAATATATTCTATATAATAAGTATATTAACACACATTTTAATTGTCCACAACATCTGTTGTGATATCTTATTGCTATAAACACAATGACACACACACATACAGTCACCATGACAAGCTGATCCCAAAGCTGTGTGAATATCGCTTTGTAAATATCAGTTAATGTTTATATAAGTGCTCAGATAGTTGATAACATTTTGGAAGGTGGTCAGAAGCAGCAGATGACAATCTACACAATCTGACATATTCCCATTTAAGGTGTAGTCAGGAAGTTAAAAGACATACATAACGAAATAACATAGTTGGAGCAGTTGCTTGTTGCTGAAACGCACAAAGTCACAAAAAAAATGAGAACCAGGCTCTGAGTCTCTTCATCGTGTACAGCAGTTCAGTCATGTCAAATATGTCCCCAACACTGTGTATCTGGTAAAGATCAAATAGGACAATAAAAGTTTTAGAAGATAAATAAAAATTCATAAAGGATTATCTCCCATTCAGCGGTAGTGCATGTGCAATTTAAAAAAATGCTGCTCACCTAAAGTCACATGTGTGCCAACACAAGAGCACTTACAGATAATGAAGGTATTATTATGTCTAGTGATGTATCACCCAGGTGTGATAAAAGTGTTTTTGATTAACCTTTGTTCAACTTTAAAGCAGCAGTCATTTATCTGTGTGGGGAAAGAGATCGAGACCCCCAAAACACTATTTTTCTTTGTATGCTTCTGCAGTGAAAACAGTCCAAAGACACAAGGTCATGTAAAAAGTCAAACCCAAACCCTGCGGAGAATGTGTCATTTTGCTTCTGTACAATCACTGAGGAATACGAGAAGTTTTAATTCCAATCTACTTTACAATGTGTTCTCTAACTATGGTGCATGCATAATAGCAGCAGTAACACAACTTTACGACTATCAGTTCACTATTTAAAATTGACCACTGCTGTTGCAACAAAGTCACTGAATTTGAATGCGCATAAAGATTAGGATTTTACATGATTTTCAGAGTCCTGCTGCCGACATTTCTGCTACTTTTATTTTTCACTCACATACCTTAAACTGCACATGCCCGTAAACAGTTTAAGGTGTATTTATTCCATCCAGAACCTGTTAACATTTGCTTTTCTATTATACCCAACCCCAAAGGTGAGTGCGTGTGTGTATTTCCTGAAGAAACACACACCAGCTATTGTAATGCCTCTGACATTAATTTGCTCCGTTCTCGTTCTTCTGGTGGCTAGCCGACTGGGAGTCAGGCTGGGAATCAGAGGTGTTGAGGAAGTCAGTAGCCCAGCCAGTTAAAAAAATCCTCAACCAGGGCTTTGAGAAAACCTATTTTGTCCCAAAGACATAAATCATATAATTCATCCTAATCAACTGAATAATCCTTGTGCTGGGTCAGTAGATTAATTCAGGGATTTATTTTCAAAAAGATCACAGTGATCAAGAGCCCAAATGTCAATGGGTCCAGCAGGCAGGTAACAGGCAGGCAGGATATCAGGTTACAAGAAACAGAGTGAATGAGATGCAGGTGAGGAGGTGGGCTGGGAAGGCAAGGCAGAGCTGATGACGGAAATGACAGCAGCTCTGTAGGTGGGAAGGGATGTCAGGAAAGAGGACTGGCAAGAGTGTCTGAGGGAAACTGGTGGTTCTAGAATGGACGGTCTGGGGAGTGAGAGGAGGAGAGAGGGCAGCATGAGCTGGAGACAGGTACCGGCAAAAGAACAAAGATACTATAAAGTTGGTGGTCTATTAGCTACAATACCTGTACCATGTAAAATGGACTTTAGCAAAGGCACAGAGGGACTGAATCTAGCATGCTAACTAGTGCCGTGGCGTCATGCCTACGAGGGGATAGTGAGTCACTGTAGCTCCAGTCTGCCCTCAGTACAGAGGGAGAAGAAGCACAGCTGCATCGACTCAGGGCTTATCAACATTACATCCATGATCCCTACATGTTTTGAGTTTGTTTTGATTAAATCCAAAGTGGCAGAAATGAGAAAACTGAACTGACTGACTTACGGACTGAGAGTAAAAACAGTATATCAACACCAGAAGGGAGATATACTGTATATAGCTGTATAATACAATACACAATATAAATAATATAATAAAATACAATAAATATGATGAACTACTTCAACTAAAATATAAACAGGTAACATACGGTAGTTGGCTTTTTTTTAAACTGATGTTTTTGATGATTGATGAATTCAGATTTTATAGATCAAGCAGTAGAGGTGAAATACTGCCCACTATTTCTTTGGAGCAGGTGGCTCGGAACTACACATTGAACCTTTTAGTAAAATTAAATAAGTTCCCCAACTTAATGGATTAACAATACTAAATTATTTAAGAGGCCCTTTATCTCTCACTGGCAATATGATCCAAACCATGGGCTGAACTATGGACTACAAACTATAAAAAATAGATATAGGCAAGTAGTCATGGTACCCGGACGTACATTATCACTAACATTATAGTTGTTGCACTAAGATTAGTATCAGTATTGGTTTTATTGCGTCATTTGCATCAACTGCTATGCATAAAGACAGAATACAACACTTCACTATCGCCCTACTGTGTAGTGCCCTCCAGAATTATTGGCACCCCTTTAATAAAAATGAGCAAAACAGGCTGTAAAATGTCTTTTATTGTTTATTATCTTTCATTCAAAAATATTGACAAAAATCGTACCTTTTTACTGAAGTAAAAGTATTGAAACAAAAAATAAATGTTGACTTTGAATAAATATTTTTCTCCAAAACATCTGTGCCACAATTATTGGCACCCCTAGAAAATCCTATGATAAAAATCTAACTGAAGTATATTTCCAGTCATATCTTACATCTTTAGGTTCACCTGTTTGATTAGGAACTCTTAAGTGGTCAACCATGACTTCCTGTTTCACTGGGGTATTAATATGAGGTGACACAGGCCAACATTCTCTTTGTCATTCTTCACTATGGGAAAGACCCGAGAACACAGTGATGATCTGCGACAAAAAGTTGTTGAGCTGCACAAATTAGGAAATGGATATAAGAAAATATTGAAACAGTTGGAAATGCCCATTTCCACTATCAGGGTAATAATTAAGAAGTTTAAAGCAAAAGAGATGTTAAGAATCAGCCTGGAAGAGGACGTGTGTGTATATTGACGCTACACACCGTGAGGAGGATGGTTCCACTGGCAAACGAATCTCCAAGGATCACAGCTGGAGAATTGCAGAGGTTAGTTTAGTCTTGGGTCAGAAAGTCTCCAAAACGACCATCAGACACCACCTACATCACCACAAGTTGTTTGGGAGGGTTGCCAGAAAAAAGCCATTGCTGTAAATTAACAACAAACATTACTGGGACTTTGATTGGGATAGGGTTATATGGTCAGATGAGACCAAAATATAGCTTTTTCGCAACAAACGTCAAAGGTGGGTTTGGCGTAGACAGAAAGATAGCCATACAGAAAAGCACCTCATACCCACTGTGAAGTATGGTGGTGGATCTTAGATGTTGTGGGGCTGTTTTTCTTCCAAAGGCCCTGGACATCCTCTGCCCGGAAGCTTAAAATGGGCCGTGGTTAGACCTTCCAGCAGGACACTGATCCAAAGCACACCTCAAAATCTACACAACAATGGTTTACTGACCACAGAATAAAGGTTTTGCTATGGTCATCGCAGTCCCCGGACCTAAATCCTATAGAAAATGTGTAGGATGACCTGAAGAGGAAAGTCCACAAGCGTCAACCTCGTCAATCTGAAGGATCTGGAGAGATTGTGTGGAAGAATGGTCTCAGATCCCGTGCCATGTGTTCACCAACCTCATCAGGCATTACAGGAGAAGACTCAGAGCTGTAATCCTGGCAAAAGGAGGCTACACAAAATATTAAATGAAGGGGTGCCAATAATTGTGGCACACATGTTATGCAGAAAAATATTTATTTAAAGTCAATATTTTTTTTCTTTCAATAATTTTACTTTAGTGAAAAGGTCAGATTTGTGTGAATATTTTGAGTGAAAGGCCAAGACGATAAACAATAAAATACATTTTACAGCCTGTTTTGCACATTTTTACTAAAGGGGTGCCAATAATTCTGGAGGGCACTGTGTGTGTGTATGTGTGTGTGTGTGCCATATGTGTTAGGCAGGTTTATATTTAGAGTAGTGTCTCTGCTGTTCAGCCAGCTATGTAGCCCACATGTTGTATGAAGAGGATGAGTGGGTAGTGGTGAATAGTTTAAATCTATCCGTGTGTTATTTGGTTTGGGTTGTTGAATTATTTGAATAAGTATTGTAATTGATTTGCTAGGAAGGAAAGTGGGAAATTTGGAGCTTGTAAACAGTTTTGAGATTTCTTTCATCTGTAATTTTGAGAGTGAGATTTTTGTTTTCCAATAGAAGTGAATAGAAGTCCAATAGAGTGGTTAAGGAGCAGAGGGATTCCAACCATTTGTCTGTTGGGGTGAAGGGAAGCATAGAGAATAGATAGTTAATGTGAGGTAGGGTTTTCATTTTAACTGTTGCGATTGTCCTATTAGGGAGGTTTGTCTATCATTTGAAGTTGTCTTGTATCTTTTAATACTGAGGAAGATGTTAACACACAAGAACTTGATGTTTTTGACGTGAACGGGGAGGAGTGGGTCTTGTGTTTCAGTATCCCATGCGTCTTCAGAAAGATGGTGTACGTTGATTTATTCCGGTTAATTGTGAAAATCACAGCGACGTTGCTAATTAGAAAACAGTTTCCCGTAATGACAAGTAGGGGTCTTGTAAAAACAATATTTTTATATAGATATTTCTTCATCAATTATGACTGAGACGCCTTTCTGTTTACTACTTTATGCAGAAGAAAGTTTTTGATTTGATTTTTTAGGTCCAGGTGCTATGGTGTTGTGAGTCACAAAATAACAAGAGCTGCGTGATTGTTGCTTTTCCTTTATGATGGGGTACATTATTTTTTGTTAATGCTTGAGAGGATACTGACCTTGACTTCCTTGGTCCCCAGATCATCTTTGTTGTGCGATAAGTCTATTTTGTTTGATTTGGGTTGTTGATGCGTGGAAATATAGTTTGATGCGTTTATGGTGGTAGTTGGTATGTTTTCAATCGGATGTTTTGTAGTAGACTTTTAGAAAGAAGTCTTGTGGATATTTCAAAGGTTTGTTGCTAGTGACAGAGGGTCGCCATGCTGGGTCTCGGTTTTGCGATCAGAGCGTTGTTTCATTCTTCTATCTGTGTGAATGATGTGCTTCACTTTTGCTTCTTGTGTGTTTGCATAGCCTGTCCTCCAGGTTCCATGGTGATCGTGGGGCTCAGGCTCTAGCTGGATTCTGCTTAACATCCTCCCGGATCCATTTTCTTAATATATGTTCATAATGTAGAATTTATCTATGTCACTTGGATTGTCTATGCTGTAATTGTATTATGTTAGTTATTCTGTACACGCAACATCTTTTTTCTGTCTGTCCTGTAGGGATCCTCCCTCAGGTGCTCTTGCTGAGGGATATCTACAGTAAATTGAAGTAGTTACTGGATTGTGTCCTGTAGTTACCAGATTAAATGAGAGAACGTCTGAGTTAGTTTGTAAGTTTTTTGGCCATATAAATACAAATTGACTTGACTTGCTATCAGACTGTACAACAGCAGTGGAAACCATAGACTATAACACTATTTGGGCCATTATTTATTATATGCCTCACTATATATGTTGATTTCTTTGCTATACTATTCTATTCAATACCTTTTTTCCATTAAATATTACAATACACTTTAATCTGTTGTACTGCATTATACTAAAAGATGCCATATTATATACAATATTCTATCCTGTTATATTGCTGTTTTTGTTATGGTGGTGCACAAAGGGGAGGACCCAAATACAAAGGTAAAAAGTAAAACTGAAAGAACAAACCAGGATGACACGAGGGAGCACAAGGGCCATAGGATGATACACCATGTAACAAAGTTTACAAACTGACAAGGAACAATGGGACAGACAAGTATATATACACAGACAATAATCGCAAGAACGAGACACAGCTGGAGAAGGCAGGCAAAGACGAAGTGCAGGGTGATTGGACACAGGTGGATCAAATCAGGGGCAAACATGGAGTAGGCCGGCAAAGCCGCTCTGGAGGCCGGGGGAGGCCTTGCAGGAGGCTGGGCAGGAGGCCGGCGAGGCCGGGCTGGAGTCACTGGGGAACGCAGGAACGGGAGCAGGAGGTGGGATCTGCCGTGGCGGGAGCAGGAAGCACTGGGGGCTGCCGCGGACCGGCGGCAGGAACTGGGGAGGCAACAGACACAAGGGCAGGGTGATTGGACACAGGAGGAGCTAATCAGGGAGAAGCAAACAATCACAGGAGGAGGGAAAATACAAAGACAGGAAGTAAAACTAGACATGACACAAGGGGAGTGAACTTTACAAAATAAAACAGGAAACACAAAGCCAGAATCATGACAGTATTATATTATGTTATTACCTTTTACCACTATATCTCACTATATATCATAATTTACCATTTTTATACTATATGTTAATGTGTCACACTGATTTTTACATAATTATCTCTCCACCGAGTCCTGGGTCTTCCCCGGGGTCTCCTCTCAGCTGGACGCGCCTGGAACACCTCCCTAGGGAGGCGCCCAGGTGGCATCCGTACTAGATGCCCGAACCACCTCAACTGGCTCCTTTCAACGTAAAGGAGCAGCGGCTCTACTCCGAGTCTCTCCCGTATGGCTGAGCTTCTCACCCTATCTCTAAGGGAGAAGCCAGCCACCCGCCTGAGAAAACCCATTTTGCCTGCTTGTACCCGCAATCTCGTTCTTTCGGTCATGACCTTTTATTTGTGTCTCCAAATATTGTTGCATAGCTTTAGTTTTTATTCTATTCTTATTTCTCTTATTCCTTTATTTTACTTTCTCGATTTGTATCTCTGTCTTTGTGCTGATGCAACAATTGCATTTTTCTGCTGGGGATCAATAAAGGTTTATCTTATCCTTATTTTTAGTCTTCAAATCTATTTCCTTTCAAGTTTTAGGATTAACTACAGTGATTGTGTATTGACCTTTTTCATTTTGACTTGTCATAGCAGAAGAAGCACAGGTAATACTAATAACATTAACAATGGCTCTTTTCCATTTAAGTGTCCCAGTAAGCACAATACCCTTTGTTTTAAAGGAACTTATAGTATATTATGTTTGACAGCGGGAAAAAACAATACTTTTTCATATGAACACATACAGGGAGCCACACGTGTCTAAATGATAGAATAAACCAAAGTAATTATATACTATGTATTTCACTTTTTAGTTCAGTTTTAAACTCAATCAGCTCAGAACTAAATTCTATTTAAAACTCAGAACAGTCTCTGAAGCGGTGATAATCAGCTTTTTAGTAATAACACTTTAAAAGCAGAACCAATGTGATTTTTTAAAAACAGGAGGCAAAACTAATTCAACAGCCTATTTTGCGGGTCATCCATTTTTAGGTTATTACCTGCAAGCCTGGTATTTGGCTTATCTTCCATTACACAGACTCAGGAAGGCTTTGGAAGCATTAAATGATGATTCTTTCTTGCAACCTCCCCTGAAATGGGATACCATATGGCGCCTATATATATTTCACCCGTGACTGACTTGAATAAGGAAAAAGCCAGCGACAGCAGGGGGGTTTGTAGAGCCTGAGCAGTAACTACTTTTTGATGGAAAAAACACAAAAATGCAAAAACCACTACTCAGTGCTATTGTCAAACTGACTTCCAAAGTGTGTTTGAACAGAAAAATACAGCACAGCTTGTAATTCTCTCATCACTTGCTGTAGTGAGACTCTCATGGCCCTTCTCTTGAGAGACATTTCAGGAAACCTGCCAAATACATTTTATTAGGTTGAAATAAATAAAAACAATTTGAGTTTCTTAAAGGAAGAATACTCTTAAAATATGATGACAGTGATGATGAAGTTGATAAAAAGCTCACATTTGCAACACAAACAAAGTCTGTCTCTTGGCACAAGTGTCAAACAAATTACTTAAGAAGTAAATTTACGACTTTCTATCAGCTGGGGCTTGGAGACTGCACATATATAACAGACGGGGGTTATCTGCTGTATGATGTATGTTATATGTGACTGTGACAAAGTGACAAATAAAGATTTCAAATATTAAATGTGTTGTTTGGTCCAAACCACTGCTATGATAATTATTTTTAACAACATTATTATTATTATTTTATTTTTTCACATATGTACAGTGGGGGAGGGGTTTGTCTCTGGTTCCTAGGGAATTCCCCCAGATTTTCATATGGTCCTCATACATCCTAAAGCCAACTGCAAAAACATTGAAAATCAAGGGAGCGACGTCAGCTTTTTCCCCCTGATGCCCCGGTTTTTATTTTAGGAGGTTGTAATCCTATAGACGTCTTTGACGGATCTTTATTATGTGTCCATCAAAAGAGCATATAGATGAACTCCTTCTGTTAGAAAAGGAGCCAAAAATTAAGCCAAGTGCAAAAAACGTGCATTTCCTTGAATGGCCACTTGAGGCTGGCTCCAAAAGCGAGTCAAAAAAACTAACTTTTTTTTCTTCATGTGTCCATCCAAGGTAAGCCTGTGTGTCCAATATTAAATCGGATACGGTCCTTTTTTTCTGAAATGTTAAGATGGAAAAAGGCCTGATGGGAAATGTTAATTTGTCTAATGACTTGCACCCTGTCTTTTGTAATAAAGTGGACCATGACACCACTTTTAGCGAGAAGCATTCTTCAGCAAATGGACAAAGTCAGCAGCATAATGTTTAGCAAGCCCAAAGAAAGCAGCGCTAAAAATAGGAAGGATAACAGAACGAGTGTACTACTAAACTGACTCAATTAGATAGTTTTTTTTATTGCTAGCAATATTGACGTGCAGTTGGAGACAGGAATTTTCGTCTCGAGGAGTGTTGTTCATAACTTTGCAGAGTGCAAGGCCCATAAGATGACCTTCTAATGGGTGAGTATATGTTTCTATTTGTTATGGAGAGGAATTAGGGATTCAAATCTATATCAATGTAGCCTATTGTTACCTCTCATATGTTGGAAAATGTGCAACTACTGTAATCTGTGTCTGTGATAACATTTGGTTAAACTTTAGGGTAAGGGCCCAAGAGAATGTTTTGCACTACAACTATGTTACCTTGCTGCATCTACCTTCTTCAATTTCCCAAAATTCATTGGGTGTGATAAGAAACTTAAAATCATTTACTGTCTGCTTATGAAGCCAGAAACTATGGGGCTGGGGGGGCTAATGCTAATGCTTGCCAAATTTTCATTATTACTTTTGGGCAACACAGCAAGAAATTTAGTATCATTGATATTGAATAGAAAAAGCTCCCTTCGGGTTCAGATGGAGGACTAAAATAATTTATTGATTTAACAACAGAATACAACATCCCTAATACAGAGTTTCCCCCCTGTATCTTTCCTAACTAAAGTTACGAAATTAAGGTTTGTTTTAAATCTGAAAAAATTATCACGCCATGGCTTTCAATGAAACAACCATGTCTCCTTAAAAACATTACGTTGCAATCTCAATTACTTTTTGAGGGAAATATATTTAGGACTGTGGTCACAGCTTTAAACGTGGTTAAAAGTGTTAAATTCAAACACAATTACCAGCTTAAGTTTAGGAAAGAATCATGGTTTGGGTCATAATAAATACATTGGTAATGTAACCACATTTTGGTTTAGTATGCTACTTATGTGATGGAAGTTAAGTATGTTACGTAAATGAAATTATCTATGTAAGTAAAAAACAAAGTCAGTATTTTTTATGTGTCCTTTCACTCAGGACACAAACAGCAATCTACTGGGTAAAAGTCCCATGTTTGTTTGACCCAGTCATCCACCTTGACCTCCTCCCTACACGGACTTATGCAGACTTTGATTATAAACATATTTGTGATACATCAAAAACAAACCTAATTCGGGAGAAAATATGTTTCTCCAAAAATGTAATTGACAATGCAGTGTCGATGTATTGGAATGTACTTTTTAGGAGAGCAGATTGGATGAAAATACATGGCCATATTTTTATAACAGAATACATTTCTCATTTAATAGTAACAAAATCAAAGAGTCAATTCATTCATAAATTAGGTTGTACTCATTACACCTCAAATGATAATTCTCCAAACTGTCTGAGATAAAGACCATTTTTTTGGCACTGAAATAAAATTAAAATCTATTTATGCTTTTACCAAATCATGTTAGATACAGGGGTTAATACTAATCCTCAAATATTTATTCTAAATGGGTCACAAGTTTGATATTTTTCTACATAACAAAAAAATGCAGGATATTACAGTAAGTATCATTTATTTATTTACAAATAATTATATTTTGTTATCATGGAAGGAAAAGGCACCTTATTCCTTTTGAAATTTGGAATGGATGATTGTGTGACATGTTAAAGATATAGACTGCCCTAGTGACCATAGAGCAAATATATATGCTATAAATCGATAATTATAGATTTACAGATAAGCTAGATTATTTCCAATTAAAAGTTAACAAAGCAGAGACAAACATGCGCAATGAAAAGAAGCTGCACCATCAAGCAGGCATATTGAGGTGATGTCTTCAGTTTTTTTCTTTGACATCAGGAAATAAGACAGACACTTTCCTAGCCCACTACATTGCTATATTGAATGCAAACAATAATGTTTCATTTAATTACGTGTTAATGTGAAGTACTATCAACTTCATGTCAGTGTCCTGTAACTGACCATCCTCCTGGCAATAGGCTGAGCTGCTGAATCACACCTGTCTAAGTAGATGTTCCTGGATAATTGGACTGTGCCATTCTGCTACAACCAGAGGGGTGTTCTCAGGAGCCACTCCATCTAAGCCACACCTTTTTAGAGGAATGTCTTCTCCTCCCCTGCAATTTACTATGGACTGGACAGCATATTACATAACTCTGCAGTTAGGAGAGGAAGGCAGTTTCTCTTGGTAAGAGACCATCAACATGGATGTATACCTTGCAGTAACTTGTCATTTTGTGGATGAAAACACCTTTCTAAATTCAGTTTTATTAGGACTACTATAATTCCAAGGCACACACTGCTGAAAGTTTAGCAAGGGTAAAAGCTTTATCACTCATCATCCCCCCAAGCCAAACCCTAGATTGCCTTCTGACCCATCTGAAGTTCTGACTCAACTCTGCGCCATATCAGCATACGTTCTTCTGCAAGTAGACTTTAACATCCATGACGGCTCCACAGAATGCCAAACCACCACAACCTCCTGGATATACAGCACTTCTTCAACATCACCAAACACATTGATTTCCCCACCCACAGAAAAGGACACACACTGGACCTGGTCTGCACCTCTGGAATCACCATTAACAACCTGACCATCTCAGATATGGCTATCACCCTGGACACTGAAATCACCGCCCCCCTGCTAGACAGATACGCACCATAACTTTCCTTACCTCAAGTCCTTCAACCCCTCCTCTCTCACCTCCACCCTGGTCACCATCATCTCTAACAGCCCTTACTCCGAATGCCTCCCTCATTGACTTGGTTAATCCTTACAATGATACACTCTCCTCCTGTCTTGACATTATTGCCCCCATACAAATAAAACCTGTCTCTTTCACACACTCTGCCCCCTGGTAAACTTACCAACTCCGCCTCCTCAAAGCCAGAGGCCATCAACTGGAAAGTCTTTCAAACAGAACCAGTCTCACTGTACACTTGGATGCCTACAGATTTCACCAACAACAATACAAAGATGCTCTTAACAGTGCTTGCTCCACACACTACTCCTCCATCATTCAATCTGGCTCCAACAACCCCAAAAACACTTTTCTCTACAATCAATAAACTACTTAAGCCCATGGATACCATCTCCAATTCCTTAATTAACCACCAGCAAATACAATTCTTTCCTATCATTTTTCAACACCAAAATAAACACAATTCACAAACAGTTGGCCACCTGCTCCTACACAATCCTCCATGGACTTGTGTCACTCATGGTGTCCCCCAGGGTTCAGGCCTCGGTCCAACGTCACCTCCTGCACCCATGTCCGCAATCTCGGAATCATCCTCGACCCCACCCTCTCGTTCCTCCCCCATGTCAACCAGATCACCAGAACTGCTTTTTTCCACCTCAGGAACATTGCCCACCTTCGTCCTTCCTTGTCCTTTACCGCTGCCAAAACACTCATCCATGCCCTCATTACTTCCAGACTCGACTACTGCAATAGCATACTCTACGGCTCACCCAACAACTAACAAATAAATCACAACTAAACTTCAATATGTCCAAAACTCCGCTGCCCGCCTGCTCACCTCCAACCACCGCTGAGACCACATCACCCTGGTCCACCACAACCTTACCTCAGGTCCGGAGATGCAAACACTCTAAAAACCACCAGGACCAAACTAACTAGCTTACTACTTCCATGTCCAAGATTTAGCCCTACCCACTGTGTAGTATATATAGTGTAGAGTAATGATAGCATCTCTCTCCTGCTCTGTATTGAATTTTACACTCCAGCAATCCCATCCCAACACTTTGGAGTCCATTTGATGAGTTCGATTGTGTGATGTGATCTTAAGCTCCAGGAGTGCAATGAATGGTGATGTTTCCAAGGTAAAGAATGAACGTTCAGTTCATTAAAGCATAAATCAGACCTCGGTGTTGTTCAAGTCAGTTTTTCTAAATTAAGCATTCAACCAGGGTTATGTTACAACAAACTCCTCTAATATCATACATACTATAATACTACCATGCTATACCTGTATAATTCTTAAATGCATGAGTGATTGGACCGTATACTCTTCCATAAGTGGGTAAAAAATTACCCATATTACAATCAATGTGTTTTTATGCCATTTTGGTTAAGAATAATCACTTGTATAATATTTTGGTCAACACAAGAATGATTTCATGTTTGAAAACTTAAAAAAAACGTTTTTAAAATATTGATAATTGAAAAAGAAGAAAATTACCTTCAGTAAGAGCCTTTACGACTCATTCTGTTGGACGTGATTTGGACTTCACTTTCTTCTTCAGAGGACTCACAAGAGGAATCTTCTTTGTCTGATTGATCCTGTTCAGTTAATAGAGTTGGTTTTCCAGGTGGACAACTGACACATCCACCTGGACAATAGTCTGGGTCCTCATCATCTGAGATTTCAGATTCTGAGTCCAACCCCGTAACTGCCTCTCCATCATCCAGCATCTGTAGGACCATTCCAGCTGTAAACCTAGCAGCCATGACACCTTGGTTGAGGAAACATAAGATGAAAGTTTTCAATTGATCAATATGTAGACACACACACACACACACACACAGACACACACACACACACACACACACACACACACACACACACACACACACACACACACACATACACACACACACAGTAATGTTAGCTAACTATAAAGTAGACTAATTTGTTGATACATCATGATAACATACTCTTTCACAAAAGAGTCATGAATGACACACACACACACACACATGAATGTGCAAGCATGTTGTTGAAATATATCAATTTGAGGACATCAAGTATTTTCTGAGGTAAAAAAATGAAGATAATACTTACACGCATCAGATCTTGCTGTGTAAAATAACCTTCCTGAGGGGTGACACTTTTGATATAGTCTACAGTGAATTTATTCCTGGCAGGAATTGGCAGACCATCTGACTGGGAACAAGTGGGACTGAACTGGTATATATCCTCTGAGAGACTAATGAGGGATGAGAATAATAATAATAAATTATATTTATAAAGCGCCTTTCAAAGCTAAAAGCAATCTCAAGGCGCAAGGCGGAATGAGTATCAGGTGAGGAGATGGACTTGGGGAACCAGGTGAGGGAAATGAGTTGATTGCAGGCAGTTAGGGTGAAACATGATGTGAAATGATAAGATAATCAATGACAAGGTAACACAAAATTAAAACAAATAGTGGTTGGAACATAAAATGCATTTGGGTCATTTTTGACCCACTTATGGGAAGCTTGGGGTAGTAATACATTTTTTTATAATTTCTTAAAATGTATAAAAGATAAGTTAAACATGTAAATGGCATGATATCAAAAATATGTTTTTTGAAGAATAGCTGGAATATGACATTTTTCATTACGAAGATATTTCAAGAAAACAACTTCCCACGGGTCATTTTTTACCCACTTATGCATGTAAGGGTTCATTTATGCTACGTGTCTACATATCGTCACTGATGAGGTAATCAGTTTATTCCTTGGACCTGTAACATTTGCATTGCAGTATTAAGTATGGAGATCCCAAGTTTAACACCCTTTTACTGAGTTCTCGTTCTACTGTAAAACAAATCGACCAGACACAGTTTTAAAGGTAGCTAGAGCTGATGAAATCAGCTAACAACATTTCAGCCTGTAGGCTGCTAGAATCAGGAAGCTGTGTTTGTCCACTTCTGTGGCATTTTTTCAAAGATGACAATTAATGTTGAGTGGTTAATCACATAGTTACAGCTGCCATGCCTGTCAAGCTGACAATAATTTGTCACCTTGACAGCCATGGTAACTGTAACTAGGTGAGTTGCACATAGGAAAATAATAATTCCACATGATCTGCATGTGTATGGGCTGCAGGAGGAAAACAGGGCAACTAGAGCCATTAGGTGGAGTATAATGTCAAGTTACATACTTTATGAACGATTAAAGGTTTGAGAATAGTCTGCTTGTCTATCAGTCATCACGGGTGGGGTGGGGTTTAATCACCAAGGATAACAATATAAAAAAACTATTGCCAAAAAATTGGATTGATATTTGAGGACTACTGTTTACAAGGATTGAGGCTGGTAGAAACACTATACAGTGAAACAATACATGAATGTTGAATGTTTATCTATTTATTTACAGTACTGTCATTATGTTTTTGGTGTTCCACAAGGTTCTGTTTCAAGCCCTCTGCTCCTAACAACATCAAGCCTGTGCAGTTTAATATGGGTTCCAGCTAAATACTAGTTGGTTATTTTTTAACCAAAGGTTGACCTTGCTCTAGAGCAGGGGTCGGGAACCTTTTTGGCATGGAGAGCCATAAAAGCCAAATATTTTTTTAGATGTATATGTATTTCCTTGAGAGCCATATATTTAATAAAATTGAGTTTTAAGTATATCACGTCTCCGAGTACTAAAAGCGCTATCAGTGTTTCCCCTACCATTGTCTGTAACCCCCCACGGAACCCCGCTTATGTTATTTATCTAATTTATGTGCACGTTTCCGTGTCTACTGAACTGGTGTCAAACTCAAGGCCACAATTATATCCGGCCGTGAGAAAATATCATGTCTATCATAACTGGCCCGCTGGTTTTGGTCATTAAATCAATGCATGGCACAACCACGGGAAAATACATATTTGAGGAAGTATCTAAATGTGTTAGAAATTAAACTGCCCCGGGACAAACTGACGGGTCTGACGACAGACAGAGCCTGCGATGTGATGAAAAGAGCACCAGGATGCTCTGGAGATGGAACATGTAATAAGCACCGTAACACAGACAGGAAACTTTATAAGAGTCAATGTAAGTCTTTTCCTGAGGAGATACATTCTGAACATGGCGGTGCGATGGCTCACCACAGATCTCTGGGACGAAAAGTGTGGATATGAGCTGGACTGTTTGTGCGACATAACGAAGCATCTCACTGTTAAACCTGCAGCTTCAGGGCCGTGTGATCACGGACATGTATGATGCAGTGAGAGCTTTCCAAGCCGAGCTGCCTGTGGGAGACTCTGATGCAGCAGGAAACTTTGGTCACTACGTGTTTCCAAACACTGACAAACATCTCCACCGCTGTGTTCCCGACTGCGCATGAACTGCTCAGCAATCCGTTTGCAGTTGACGTGGAAACAGCACATGTGAATATCCAAATGGAGCTGGTTGACCTCCAGTGTAACGACACACTCAAAGCAAAGTGTGACTCTGTGGGCGCTGCAGTTTCCAAGCTTCACCCCCGAAACGATGCCTTAATGTTAGCCCTCTCTGTGATGGAGTTTGACACCCCTGGTGTACTGCTTGCTTTGCGCAGTTTCTCCTCTGCTGTTTCGCAAAGTGCAGGGCTCCGCCCCCTACACACACTGACACGCACACAAAACGCACAGACACATACACACACGCACAGTTACAGTCAGAGACGGAGCGGAGGAAAGGAGAGGGGAGAACTAAAACAAAATCCGCTGCTAAATGTTTTACTCTAAATGACACAGTATAATTATATATTACTTGTTAATCATGTTTAAAAATGTCAGCTCAAAATTGTCTGCGAGCCATATCTCGTCATCGAAAGAGCCATATATGGCTCGCGAGCCATAGGTTCCCGACCCCTGCTCTAGAGTTTTTTCTGGAGAACTTGACTGGACTAAAATGTAGGCATGTTTTTCCAACTACTACTACTACTACTACTACTACTACTACTACTACTACTACTACTACTACTACTACTACTACTACTACTACTAATACTATTACTACTATAAAATTTTCTTTTTTCCAAACAAAGGAAAACATCTAGAGGAAGATGATGTGGTTACAACACACAATTAAACAGATGTGAAGATTACAGACAGTCGAGATAAACCTAACTACAATGCTGGATTATCTGAAGCCCCACAATAGAACATTAAGTGTGAATCCACCTGCCAGGACAAACAAAGTAAATCCTCAGATAAAACAGCAGTTAGTGCTTAAGCAGATAAGGTTACACGGTGAGCACAAAGCTGAGAACCTCCCCCTCCACCAGAGACTCCAATAGACACAGTATTACAACAACATAAATATACTAGTGGTCACAATTTAGCACCGCTTCTGTTGTAGGATATCATGCCTACATAATAACAGCATGATATGACGGTTTACAGCAGAGAGGGCCAGTTCTGTCATAAGGGTCAATGGGCAACTGTGGCTCAGGAGGTAGAATGGTCGTTCACTAATTGGTTTGAAGTGTCCTGCGGCAAGATACTAAACTCCACATTGCTACCAACAGTGTGTGAGTGCCTGCTGAGCAGGTGGCAACTTGTATAGCAGCCTTTGCCACCACTGCGTGTGACACAACAATCACATTTAAATAAACGGTACAATATAACCATCTATTAGAGACCTGGGTTAGCGCTAAACCAAACAATCCCTTACCTAAAATGTTTGGACAGACCACTATGTAATAAAACCATGGAAGTATCATAAAAAAACAAGTAACAGCATCTAATCTCAGCCACTGTGAGAAATTCACAATTAATACAAATGCTGCACATAATTAGATAGCAGAGGCACTAGAGCAGAGATTAGGTGTCCGACACCAGTCTTCCTCTGTCTGTTTAAAAAAATGGACATGCAGTATCCATTGAGCAACATACATTGATCAGCAACACCTGCAAACAATATGTTTTACTGGTTCTGATGTATCAAATCTGAAATTTGGTATACATAATGTAAATACATAGACACAGTTATTGCTGTTTCCGAGATCCGGCTTTAAAAAAAAGTTTTAATCGTCACTATGAAAGAAAACAAATCAAATGTTCTTTGCATCTTAGACGACTGTGTTTTACACGATGACCTACTGTACATTAAACCAGTCCTACATTAAACTCAGTAATGCTCCTGAATGGTTGCTGGTGGTTTTAGATGCATGGGGTTTCTGCCCACACCCTGATGTGTTTAGCTTTTTAGCAGGCCACAATCCATCGGAAAGGAGCCACAGAGGGCCCTGAGGACAGATAGTAGACCCAAGACAGGCAGGAAACTCATGTTTTACTGCTCCTTAAAAAGGAAATGGACTTCTATTAAAAACATTGTGGGCTTGTGTTTTTTTGGTGTATGTGTGTTTGTGTGTGTGTGTGCTACATGTTTCTCTGTGAAGAGAGAGGCAGCATCATGTTCCTCTGTAGAGAGAGACAGCTCTGCGGAGAGAGAGAAACAGTTTCATGTTCCTCTGTAGAGAGAGAGAGACAGCTTTATGTTCATCTTTAGAGAGAGACAGCTCTGTGGAGAGGGAGAAAGAGAGAGAGAGAAATCTTCATGTTTCTTTGTAGAGAGAGAGAGAGAGAGAGAGAGAGAGCTTTTTGTTCCTCTGTAGAGAGAAAGGCAGCTTCATGTTCCTCTGTAGAGAGAGACAGCTTCATGTTCCTCTGTAGAGAGAGAGACAGCTTCATGTTCCTCTGTAGAGAGAGAGAGACAGCTTCATGTTCCTCTGTAGAGATTTTTTAGATTTTTCAAAAACACTTTATTTACATATTCTTAAAACAATAAACAGTTTACTAATAAAGTGTAATGAAAAATCATATTAACGTATCAAAAATATATTTATAAATAACAACTCTATAAATATATAAAAATGATCCAATAAAACACTGTGCAAAGTGTAAATATTCATTATTCACAGTGCAGATAATAAAACGCTCTTTAAAAGTGTCGAGATCCCCGGTATGCTTGTAAAACCTAAAATTGAGCCAGAGTCTTGCCCTGATATTACAGAGCCACACTGTCTTGGCCTCCTGCCCCTCTCTGTTCTCAACTCTTTTTTTCCTGCTAATGTATATGGCCATTTTTAGCTTCTCCCGAGAGGAAGTTTAGGAGCTGCTACTTTTCTTTGTTGTTTTTTTTGTAGGCAACTCCCATGATAAAAACACTAAAAACTACGTTAAAAAGACTAAAAACCAATGTTAAAAGAGAGAAAAACTCTGTGAGTCTCTTACACTCAGTAAAAACATGGAATACAGTCTCATGTAAATTTCAAAATGGACACTTGTTAAAAACAGCAGGATTAATAACAGAGATAAAAGCGTTACAAGCGACGGCACCATGTAAAATCTTCCACTGGAGGTCGGCTGTCCGCTTTTTGAGGGGAGGTTTGTAAAAAAAAACCCACTGCGGGCCTGGTCCACTTCCTCCACCCAGTCTGTTACTCCACACAGTGGAGGGTCTGCTGCACAGGCCTTTCTTGTGGATGCTTTTCACACAGTTCGTATATAGTCTTTTTGTCGGCTCTGTGCAGTGTCAGTCCTGCCGATTTAGTGACCTTGAGCAGGGGACCGGTCAGTTCTCCCAGCCCTGGGTCAGGTTGATCTCCAGAAAAGGGTCTGCTGGGTCTGGAGAAACCTTGCCGTCACTGTAGTCTTTTATTAGGCTCTTCTCTTTCCCAGAGAGCCTCTGGCTCCACAGCCAGTCCTCTCGGCCACTCTAGCGGAGGTCAGACCCAGCAAAAAGCCCAGGGCTTGGGCATCGCTCAGCGCCGGCCCCACTGCATCCACCAGTTGCTGCAGGCACATGGTTTTTGGACCTGCACAGCGCCACCATCAGGCCTGGTGTGCTGCTGCTGCTGACGTCCAGCCTGGCTCTGAAAAATTAAAGGCTCCTTCAACAACTAGTGCAGAGAGTCCGACTTTGGACACCTTTTATGATTAAAAAACACCCTGATAAAACGGAGGCAGCCCATTTAACTTTATTTTTTTTTAGAATCAGTTATTAAAAGCAGCGTAGCATCCAGCCCCAGGTTATTTACACGTCTGAGAATGCAGCTGGTTACATCTCTCCACACCAAATCAGCCGGGCCGGTAAGTCTAAAAGTGGCTGTTTGGCTGACCATGTGGACAAAGCCCTGTCCCTCCTCCTCTCTGGATAAAAACTGCACCCCCTGTGGCACCCAGTGTAGACCACCCCAAAAAAAGTCCACCATTTCTTTCTGTAGTTTTGCTAAAATATCTGAGCAAAGACACAGGGCGCCAGTTTCCGATGTCCTGCAGGTTTCCTTTCTTGGGCAGGAGCGTTATCACGGCCCTGCGGCAGGACATCGGCATGGAACCAGAGGCCAGACTCTCGTTAAATACATCTAAAAGATCTATTGCTAAAATGTCCCAATATGCTTTAAAAAACTCAACAGTGAGGCCGTCGATACCGGGAGCCCGCCATGCTTTAATGCTCTGCAGAGCAGCCTGTAGCTCCCATGTAGTCAATGGCCCCTCCAGCTGTCAGTTGGTTTCCTCGTATACCCGAGGTAGTCCCCCTAAAAACCCCTCTAAAAGCGTTTCCTCCCCCTCATACTCACTCGAGTATAGGGAGGTATAAAAAGAAGAAGAAGCTAGATGGAGCATCCATTTCGGTGGCGTTTTGGAAACGGGTCCGGACCAGTGCGGCTAATGCCATTTTTCTTACTTTGAGGATTTCAATATATCCTCGATCTCCTATGGACTCACTGATTTGTTCTGGTTCCACTATATCACCCTCCAGGTCTTTCAAAGATCTGGTGATGTCATGTGTGACATTGATGGTGTGCTGCTGACAAAGCATTTTCATTTCAGTCTTAAGTGCGGCTGGTTTAATTGATAGATATAATTGGGTATCATCCGCATAACAATGAAAGTTTATAGAGTGGTTCCTTATAGTATTGCCCAAAGGAAGCATATATAAGGTGAATAGAATCGGTCCAAGTACAGAACCCTGCGGAACTCCAAGACTGACTTTGGCTGTCATGGAGGATTTATCGTTGACACATACAAATTGAGATCGCTCAGATAAATAGGACTTGAACCAGCTTAGTGCAGTTCCTTTTATGCCAACACAATGTTCCAGTCTCTGTAATAGAATGTCATGATCCTGATTGACATGTAGGCTAGAAAACCCTGATCAACCGAGACACGTATATGGGTATGAGTGTAAATGAAAGAGTCTTACATGTAATTTGAAATGTATCAAGATACAAGACACCTGAGTGTGAATGGAGCCTCACAGAGCTGTTCATAAAGCTGTAGACTTAGCTTTAAATCCCTGTCTGGAAATATACTTTTGTTGGAGAATTCTGCAAAATTCCAAGTAGATCATAACCTCAGAGTTATGGCCATGTAAATATACTGTTGTGTTACTGCAGCAACAACTATTGATGCAGTACCATTACATTTTGCAGGAGAGATTGTGGTTGAAATGTGCGCATATCATCCGATTTTTCTCGCGATTACAAATACTTTCATAACATTATGGCAACAATGGTAAGTTAATAGTGCTAACACAATTTTATAATGTGATAAAATTGCAGTTCATAGCTAAAAGGATAAAATCCACAAATGTACTGTTGTGGTCCTTTAAAGGGCCTACGAAATGATATTTCGTCAGTGTTATTGGCCTTGGTATATGATAGAGGTTGCATATCTATTGTGAAATGTGCCATATATATATTTTTAATATTGATGTATTCGTAATAAATCACGATCATAACAGCATACAAATGACTTCCGCTAACAACAATCGATCGCTGCGCTGAGAGCATCCACTTCGGCAATGACGTCACAAGTATAATACAGCCGCCAATTTATCGCCAAGGATAATTGTGAAGCAATGTGTTGTATGGGGATGTGGGGGCCAAAAGATGATAAAATGTCGCGTTTATGGACAAGACAAGTGCGTCGATGAAACCGATGATTTGTGGGCAGCACTTTGAGAGATCGTGTTTCGAACAAACTATGCTCGCCAAGGAAATGAGATTCAAAAAGAATTTAAAACTGAACGCAGATGCTGTGCCTACAATACTGCCGAGACCCCAGCCAGCACAAGCCAGCACGCTGATTCAAACACGTCCGTCGGTGCAGAGTCCTCCACCAAAGAGACGACGAAATGCATTCGCCAAAAGGGAGAGAGCAAAGGTAAGCCGTGTTACTTGTTTACTGTATTTATTGTTTCAAGCATGAAGCCATAATAGGTCTAGGCCTACTGTATGTAACGAGTTTACACCAGGCCCTAGCCAATATCTGTGTGTTATTGTTTGTAATATTAATAACTTTAGCTAATTACACTTCATTAGCTTAATTAAGTATAGATTCAATGTTTATAACAGGCTTCCCCATTTTATTCTGTAGTTTGAGTAAAAGCATGAGTCTATTTAACTTTGAACTATCACACTATTATTACATAGGTATTGAAACATTGGTGAATGAAGCCACTGACAGAACTGAGGATACCTGTATGATCAGCGACCATCTATTGGACATCCACACTGGGGAGGAAGCTGTGTGTACACCAGTAAGTATACAGACTGTACGTCATCTGTACATTACAGTTGTAGTACCAGTAGACCTGCATATGACGTGTTAAAAATACAATCACCACATGCATGTACATAATTCATATATTTGTTTAATTTAATTTAATTAATCAATTCAACCACATCTTTTATTATGAATGTTATTAGATATTTTCTTTACGCAGACATGTATAAACATGCAATACAATTTCAAGCTGGTTTGAAAGATTTATTAGTTTCACGTAAGTCTCATAAATTTACGACATTGTAACTTCCATGAACATCTGGTAAGTGTTCCGGCTACTATAGGCAGCCATGAGACGGTCAGTATACAGACTATACTTTATAAAACAGCGCTGTCCTCCAGTCTGTTTGTTAGCTAATAGCTAATGCTTTATATACAACATCATAATATATGACGTTTGACATCAGACACAACGATAGAACCTCAACTGCAGAAACTTCAAGAAAGAATCAAGTTATCAAGCTTTACAGACGTCGATGTGTCCAAGTAGAGAAATAATTGAATATTTAGCGATCGAGCAATTTGCTATCGATAGCTTGCGACCTATTTACGATTGAGGATAATGTTACGTTTTATTATGATGTATTCACTATTTATTGGGTAGTTCTATTAACTATAGTCAAATGTATATACCTGTCTGTGTTCTTTTGCCGCACAGGATCTCCGCCAAATCCAGGATCACCGTCACCATCATCCTCATGTTCGCTCCCGTCTGTGTCTCCATCTTGAGTACTGTGTCTCGAGCTGCTCTGTTTCCACCACGTTAAAGTCGCCCGCATGATCTAAATCCATGACACCAGCATCCTCTTCAATAAACTCCTCTTCTTGAAGGTGCAACGAGTCTATTGACGACTCACTGTCACTCAATTCTGTTGAAATATCCGAGCCAGAGTCCGACATCGCCACGTCTGCCGCTTCTGCCTTGCTGTCTGTGTATTCAACTGGTGGACTGTATTCTACTTGTGACGTCAGAACACTACGTCGGGTGTTTCCGGTAGCGGCAATGTAAACATCGGTGGTCGACATACTAAATCATGATTTATTAAATACTGCGATCATTGTGTCATTAATAACACATAATTTTACACCACAAATGGCATTTACTATCATCAGTAGAAATTCATGTTTTTTATTTCGTAGGCCCTTTAAAGGTTTGTCAGGGTTGTGTCTTAAAGTAAACTCATAGAGAAACATAGTGGGCAAGGGTCATAGAAAAAAGCGCATTTGTAAATGTGCTTTTTTAAACCCAGTCCTGGATTAATGTGTAACCCTAATAGTCTTTCTCTGAGTGTAATAGTTTTCTATGTGTGAGTTAATGTCATTTTAAGCTGACTGTGATGAACAACCCTTCTGCTTCCTTCTGCATCCAGTCAACTAGACAATTGATCATCTGCTGATTGAACGGTTTCTCATTTCTGATCAATGGTGGGTAAAAAAGTCATCGTCAGCAGGCCAGGCAGGATGTCATTTAAACAATCCTTCAAAATAACAAAGCCTGTTGGACAGCCATCCAGTCAGTCCTACATTTTAAATCAAATTGATTGAAGTGAATCTGAGAAGTTGAATTCATCCAACCAAACATCAAGCTAGCACGGAATTTGACATTGTTATACCTTGTAAACGGGATGAGCTGCAGTAACTTCATTTCACTTGTCTCTGAGCCTGACCCAAACTAAACACAGAAAGTAGCCATCTGGAACAGCCATCACAGCTAACTGCAAAATATGATCCATCCAGGGCAACTGCTGATCTAACCACCCACCAAACATATTCATCCACGCACAACGGTTTCTGGTATCCAAAAGTATAAAAAAATTGAAGATCTTGAAGTTTGGGTCAATTTACAGAGCAATTAGCAAAATCTGGAATATTACTTCATCGTGCAGCGGTAGTCTATAAAAACTACAGTATTCATTTTGTCACTTGTCCAATCGTAAACTTTCAGGCAAAAACCTTTTTATCTTGTTTGGTACTACTTCTATAGCACAACACACTAAATGGACAGCGGTCAAAGGTCAATAAAATACATCATATTCCTGAGTATCAAAATACTGTGTGAAGTTTAGAAAAGATTAAGAACACAGTCAGCATCAATCATTCATGCTGTCCTCTGATGTGATGCACTGCCTGCAGGTACCACTGCCAAGGGAGGGGCTGCTGTGTAAGTATTGACTTTATACTTGCACTTCAACGTCTCCACCACAGCCTGTCTGCTCTGCTATCCGGTGACTCCTCTGACTTTTTCAGTAATATTTCCGAAATGTGCGTCTCCACAGCCTTAATGGGCAGGTCGGCCCCACCAAGAAGCAAACACTATAAAAATCTGAAGCACAGAACAATCTGATCGTGGTTTATGGAAATGGAGGATTTTGGAACCTCTTTTTCAAACATGTACACAAAATGAAATTTAGACTCTGAATTTAAACCATCCTAGTATGAGGAGCTACTATATATATATATATACAAACAGCACCCGGGGAGCAGTGTGGAGGGCCAATGCGTCAGCAGTGCACAGGAAGTCCACACTTCGTATTTGGTCCATCTCATTTAGGGGCTCTCTGTACTTTGTCCATCCAGGGACTTGAACTGGCAACCCTCTAGCTCAGTACCTATGGACTGAGCTACTGCCGCCAGAGCACCTTCGTTATATTTAGTCTCTGCATTTTACCCCTTCATAACCAATGCATCTATGAAAAACACAATGTACAGCCAGCAATACCTGAGGGACAGAGTGACTCACAGTTTAATGGTTGCTGTCAAACAAAAACAAGTTTACCAGGAAATAAAAAACACCAGCCTTTCAAATGTCAATTTAAAACCACAAGTTTCATGTTAGCTGTCATGAATAAAATATGCTAAAAGATCCCATTAATGACAACCACAGCCCCTTTGTCTCTAACATCAAACACTGAGTGTATACAGGCGAGTTAAAATGTCCCTCATACCCTGCTGTAACGGTTCAGTAGAACCAAAAGGACATTGGTTGAAATGTCTTTGGTACTTAAATTGCTTCGTGTCATCTCATATAAACCACCTTTGACTTCACTCACCTTTGTGCAGTCAGGTGTGCTTGGTGCTACATTGCAACTGGGTTTGGTAATACTGGCTCTGAGCTGGTCCATATATCAGTCACAAATGTATTCATTCATTAGGTCATTCATTGGTTCAGTCATGCCGTTTTGGCCTTAAAGTTACAATGTGTAAAATATGCCAGAATATGCCCACTGACCGACTGACAGTAAATATATCAACACCACAAGAGAGATAAAAGCCGTAGAATACACAATATAAAGTATACATTACAATACTCTAAATTTAATAATACAATAAATATGCCAAACTACAACAATTAAAATATTCACATAAATATTTAAATATTCACATAGGATAACAATCTATAATAGGTATAATCTTTTTTAAATAGCTGATGATTGATGAATTTAGATTGTATTGATCCAGTCGTAGAGGTGAAATACTGGCCACTATTTCTTTGGAGCAGGTGGCTCGGAATTACCCATTGCACATTTTGAAAGAATGTAAAGAATGCATTGCCTACAGAGGACACACTTGAGCAGGAACACCCCCTCTTCTCGGCAGTACTGCTGTATATACTTTACTGGTGTGTGTCATTGTTTTCTGTATGTCCTCGTTCTACAGTGTCACTTCACGTGACCGAGGGATCCTCAGGGATTCGATGGTGACGCTTAGTTTACTTCCTCGCAGTCTATCCCAGCTGAGACTGATGCCGAATCAGCTTATGCAAGCAGCGTGTTTCGTGTGTCGATAATATCAGATACATGCCGTCAAGCAAGTATCTTGAAATGTGCCTCTGAAGTTCCAAGGCCACATCAGTTCACACCAAAAGCACCGGCACAAATATAGTCTGAGAAGGTTATTCCTCTCGAAGTATGTGCCAAGCCAAGTCAAATAAAATACCAGATGTAAAGTTCAATACTGTATGAGTTCAATACCAGGGGCTCCACGGGGACTGTTACTGTAGTTAGTTCACTGTAAGTCGCTCTGGATCAGATAAGAGCGTCTGCTAAAGGACAAATGTAAAATGTAAAGACATGAAATGGAGTATAGGCCGGTCTCTACAGCTGGACTGAAGCAGAATATTGTGTGGGTGTCCTTTAAACGACCTTTAATCTTACACTCAAGCAAAGAGCAGATACTCTGCAGCTTGACCCGGCCTTACAACACAAGAAGGATGTCGTACTCAACAATGAGTTCCAGTGATCCAGAACACCCCCCTCTCTTTACCTGCACCCACTCAGTCACCACAACCCTCTCCATAGCAGCATATATTCACTTTCACCTTGCTAACATCAGAATATCAGCAGTTAACATAATAAGTGTAGGATTCTGCTCTGCTCTGTCACCTTTGACTGCCTTGAATCCTCCAGCATGACGTCATCAACTGGGGTAGTCATTGATTAAATCTCCAAAGCAAGTTGAAGTCAATTAAAACACTGTAGTTGAAATGCACTAATCTTAGAGACAGACATTGTTTACTGGCTGCAGTATAACGTGTGTATTCATAGTGTGCATTTATAGTGTCAAACATGTTCCCTGTCACACGTGGAGCTTGAGCACATCTTCCTGTCGACTGACAGTCTCTCTCTCTGAACACCTTTCATCACCATTTGTCTATAGGTTGGCTGACATCATCTAAGACCACAGGGTTTAGGGGAAAACAACACAAACACATGCACACAAATGTATACAGGACACACAATGACAAGGCCTATCACTGCCACAGTAAGACATGTTAAATTGCTGTCTTAGCATCACAGTGTTCTATTACCTACAGATTGTTTCATCTATGTTCCTGACAAACACTGATAGAAGTGTCTATATGCAGTGCATACCAATGTGTTAACAGCTCAGAAACATTGGATGTGTTTGTAACACTTAAAATATGATTGTGGGGCGTTTTCAGCAAAGCAGTAACTGTGTTGGTATTTATAGATCAATGTAAACATCAACTGTCAATCATCTTGATGAGCAGTCAGCTTCCATACAGTAAAGCCTCCTCAGGTTAGAACACAAACATCTTTATCAGCCTCTCATTCTGTTGCTCTTTTGTGTTTTTGCAGGATATAGTCCATTTCTGTCCCATGATGCCTCTGCTTTCTCTATTTTTCCCTCTATCTCGCTCTGTCCTCTGTTGTCACGGTAACCTAAAAAGTAGCTGGAGAGCTGATTTTGTCGACAGCCAGCATTATCGTTCACAACTGACATCGATCGCACTCTGTCGCTCTAATGACCAGTCTCTTCTCTCTGTCACTGTCATGGTGTGAGACTCACACACACACACACACACACACACTACTTTTTTAGACATTTTTTACACCTTGTTTTGTAATATGTAGACGTAAAGTAGCGAAACATGAATTCGGAGTCTGTTAAGTCATTCATAGGTTTGTGTTTTCACACCTACTTGTTTTCCCACTTGTTATTGGAGTCAGGAAATCTTGATTTTTTGGTTACTGGGTACTATGCATGTTATCATAGTATAAAGTGAAATATTGAAGGTATTAGAACTAGGTTTCAAGACAGTACATAAAGGTTTGGTAATGGAAGAGTCACCTTAAAGCACTTTTAGATTTCAATTCATATTTTGCCTTAGTGCATAACATCAAACACACATGTAATTAATCAAATCAATCCCATGTCTGGAGCTTCAACAACCACAACAGCTGAGTTTGTTGTCAATCAACCAAACATGCTCTAAAACGTCTATGAGATATGAAACGCCTTAAAGCTGTGTGTAGGATTTGAAATGTCTGACTTTGGTGCCCACAGTGGTAGTTTCAGAAAAGACTCGCATTTTAAGATTTAAATCAACCACAGGTTTTGTGATAACAAATCTCGACAACATGCAAGGATTTCAATAGAGTGCATCTGAAAGCCCTTCTGGCTTCTGTATTCAGCAGGGTGCTGGGCTCGTGTTGGAAGCTTGGCCACAAGGGTTGGACTGCACATTAGGAAGACTTCGTATTTTAGGTACTTGTCATGGCATGAAGTGTTGGACTAAGTGGGAGTTTTGACCTGTTAGTGGTACTTATTAAAAGTCAGGGAATCACCAGATTTCTCTGATTATGTTATAAAAGGTGGGGCTCATATTATATTTAAGGACTGGACGGTAATGTATAGACAGCAGCAGGTGTTGTCTCTGACTCCACTGAGTTTGTCTATGTGCTGCATGGTTTGTTTGTAGCCTGAAATAAACTAGGCTAATGAGTGTTTTTGTTGTGTTTATTGTGTCTTTTAGAGTAAATCTTTCCTAAAAGTTGTTGGTTATTTCAGTGTAATGTTATATTTAGTCATTTGCAAATATTTTTATCCTCAGGCGAACATGAATGTCTCATTTAACATTGCCACCTTTAGACCTTTGGCTGCTGTTGGCTGCTGTTGTGGGGCTGAAAAGCTTTCAATAATCATCTGCAGGAGAATGAGTGCTGAAACAAACAACAGTTTGACAGGATATTAACCTTTTAGGTATAAAAAGTGAACCAATATTACTCATTAGAGTCAGTGATATACTGTGTGTGTGTGTGTGTGTGTGTGTGTGTGTGTGTGTGTGTGTGTGTGTGTGTGTGTGTGTGTGTGTGTGTATGTGTGTGTGTGTGTATGTGTGCGCGTGTGTGTACCAAGGGAAAGAGACAGAGAGAGGGAGGTTTGTTTCTTCCCATCTATCATGAAACCACAGCCTTGTGGTCACATGCAGTACATTAACTAGCCATTAGGAATCAATGGTTCATCCATAATGCATTATGGTCATAGGTACATTAAGGAGTCATGACATTAACATCTGATTGATGTCATCTAAATGGTTGGGACCAAACCTTTTTAGCCAAAAAGCACAGTAGAATAAATATATATACAGCAGTGCAGTGCAGTCTTTTACAGTAAGAACCAAATGAGAACAAAAACAGGACCACTACTAACAGATACAGTCTCACAGCATTCCTCTTTTTATTTTTTATCTTTTTGAAGGCATCCAAAACAGCAACTACGTAATAATTGAGTATGTAGATACAGTATGATAATGTATATGCAGAAAGTACTAACACCCTTTAATTAAAGGACAATTCAACGTTACAGCCAGGTTTATATTTCCATAGTTTTGAGTTACACTCAACAAGTTAATTGCTGAGATATGGGATCATGATGGCATCAGCAATACAAAGCAGTCGGGTGTGTTATAATTTAAACTTGCTCCAGTGACAAAGGTGAAAAGACAACAAATAAAAACAAAAATTTAGCAGAGGTCATTGGAGCTACAGGCCGCCGCATCTGCATCTGCCACTGTCACCATGGGGAGTGTGTACATGTGTTTTAAAAGCAGATCAAATGTGTCACTTGGTTTCATTAATAGTTTACCTTATTTTGTTTTTAACACTGTGTTTGGAACTAAAAGAAGCATTTTGGCTGGGTATTTATCAGTCTTTGCCTCCAAAGTGATTTAGATGGCTATCAGAGAGTAATAATTGTTGTTATTGTTGTTGTTGTAATATGCCAAACAATCAATGATAATATCTTTTACCGACAAACACACTTTGCAGCTCGTAAAATGTGTGTACACATTTATGCATTGTCGTACATGCTTTCAAGTCAAGTGAGCACCTCACACCTTACATGAGGGACACTCATGATTCCGTATTCAGTAATTCTATAAAGTTGAACTCAAAATTTGAATAAATGGTCAAAATAGAAGGAGCACAGCAGAGAAATCCTGACTTTTAACCCTAACACCAAAACTCTGAATGCTACATTTCCCATAATGAAAGCCAAAAGCATATTTTCATCATGTCATATGGGATTGATGGAGAAGATGTTTATGACGAAAGGTCACATTAACGGACAGCTCAAGATGATCTCTGATCCCGAGTCTCTCTCCCTGATGACACCACTATGACTTCATCAGTGTTATTCCCAGAAACAGCCACTCTGTGTGTCTCACCGAGCAGTGGCTCATTTGCAACAGCTAGCATCGCCTTAGTAACCATGTAGCAACACTGTAACCCTTAAACTAAAACAAATAATTAACACAAACCATGTGACTTTTAACAGGTCCCTCCTCCTCCTATTAATACAAGAAATTGCGGGTGTGTCGGAGGGACATGTTAAAAGTCACAGTCAACGTTTTCTTCATTAATTGCTCTTTTTTATCCAATCACATTTCACTGGGAATTTTGAACTATTATTTCAAAGATCAAACTTTGCAAAACAACAATACGTCATAATACTGGCTTTTAGTTTTACTTTGTAAAAACACTCATCTTGTGTCATGTCTCATTTTACTTCCTGTCGTTCTGTGTTTCCCCGTCTCTTGTGATTTGTTTGCCTCGCCCTGATTTCATCCTCCTGTGTGTAATCACCTGCTCCCTGTGTGTCTTTGCCCCCTCCAGCTGTGTCCTGTTCTTGTGATTAGTGTCTGTATACAGTATATACACCTTTGTGTCCCATTGCTCCTTGTCGGTTCATCGTTGTGTGTGGTCGTTTGTTCTCTTTGTCCCTGTATTGATCCTGGTTTTCCCTCGTGCCATCCTGGTTTATCCGGTTTTCTGTTTTGTATTGTCGTAGTGTGTTGTTGTTCAGCTTTGTTTATCAAAATTAAACTTTTAGTTTGCAACCTGCCTGTTGTGGGTCCTCTTTTTAACCACACCGTGGTCATCATCTCACGGCAGTGTCCGTAGTTTGATTTAATATTTGAAAATTGTATTAAAACAACAGTTAATGGTACTACTGTGTGTGTGTGTGTGTGTGTGTGTGTGTGTGTGTGTGTGTGTGTGTGTGTGTGTCTGTGTGTGTGTGTGTGCTGTCTCTGCTCACCGGACTAAACAAAAAACTGTTTGCTAAGCCTACAGGTGTTCTTGATCCGGACCAGATTCCTCAGAGCTTTGTAGAGGCGAAGGCTTTACCTTTTTATTTTAAGTCGAGATTTTAAAAAGCAGCAGCATCCTGAGAAGAAAACAAAAACACTAAAACAGACAAAGTCAGCGGGAGGGGGTACACTATGATGCCATGACTCTTTTTCTGAGCCGTTACATCCTCAAAGATCTCAAAATATTATGGTCTCAAACGTTAGTTTTAAGTCTTCAATACATGAGCATGTTATGGTCCCCTTTTGAGTAAAATAGACAATAAAGCAAGGTATGCTTTAAGGCAGGGGTCCCCAACCACAGGGCCCCGCGGATCATTTGGTACCGGGCTGCACAGAAAAAATAAAACTTTTTTTTTTTTGTAAAAAATGTATTTGCAAGGTCTGCAAGGTATTTTATATTGAAAAATGATCACTTCCATCCGCACCTCTTTTCGGCACTTGTCTCAGTTTTTTTCATGCACCTATAAGCCCTATATTTTGTTATGCTTGTTATGGTGCAAAAAGGTTGGGGACCGCTGCTGAATATGGATACACATTGCTAACCAAGCTAGCTATCTAGGGCTAGCATTAGCAGGTAACTTAGCATTTGCTATGCTAACGGTACCTGCCCTGCCAGGGCTCACTTTTCTCCAGCTCCACCCTCTCATCCCACAGTGTGACAGTGTTGGAAAGACCAAACAACATACTGGTGTTTTTGTTAGACTCAAGGGCTAAAAATATAATCATCTGGCTTTTATGTTATCAGATTGTTTTGTGCAAAGTTGCTCATTTGAGCTGAGTGGTCTGGTAGAGGAAAAGTTTGTGTCCAAAATAGTGTTCAAAGGCAAAAACATAATGCTTGGTTTATTATAACTTTGGTGTTATTTTCCGAGATTTGTCCATCATTCCTATAAATGAAATTCTACTCAGCATGACAGCTGAGATATGAGAACATGGTGACATGACTAAAAAGAAGCGTGATGGGGCATGTGCAGTAGAAGTAAAGTGAAATCAACAGTTTTTCCACACAGACATCCTGACTTGTCAAACTAAAGTGTAACTAATTAACTGCTGCAACTGGCGGCTTCTTTCCAACCAGTCTGACTCCTCTGAGAGTGAACCTTGGACTGAGGGCTAAATCCTCAGAGTTTGTGGGGGACCGGATGTGGAGTGAGTGAGGTTTTTATTCCCAGACAAAATCTGAAAAAGCCTGATAAATGTTACAACTAGTGACATGCTTCAGGGCTGCCAACTCTCACACATTGAACGCGAGATTTACGCAAATGACACTTTTTCTACGCCACATGTCAATTTTCTCACACAGAGAAAAACTCATTTATAACTGATATCATAAACCTGCAACAAGCTCAGCCTGCTGACTGACTAGCAAAACACCTTTTTATTTGTATTCAACATGTTATTAATGATTCCTCATGGTTTATATATCAATCCTGTCTGTCAGAATAAAGACATGTTTGATGTGCACATAATCACGGTGGGTTCTGTGGCTATTTTACAACAGTCTGATGCTGGTTGCATAAAATGTAACCAGTGGATCTGCCGTGTGTAATTGTGGCTTGACAGTGGCGATAACTCTCGCTATAGACTGCAGATGGAACAGATACCTGCTGCTTTCAGATACCGCATCTTATCAGTGCAGTGGTACGCCACTACTCTTAGTACAATAAATCCTGCCTCCACATGAGGTTAATTAAACACAGGGAAAATGATGAGCTTTTTGGAGGAATATGGAGTATTAAAATGTCCCTCTTTTGTACATCATGGGGGGGCGTATCCCCCAGTCAGCCATGCCAATTATGCCCATGGACTTACATTAATTAGGTGGACACAAACACCACTCCAAGTGAATGGTAATGTTGCTGTGTCAGCTGGATGTGTGAAAAGACGATTTTTAGATCACAATATGTTCATGATGTTTTTACAGCTTATTCCGCTGACCCCAAGTAGACAAAATCTATTGGTACTGCTTTAAGATGTATTAATATACAATAACAATGCCATATTAGCTTCAATAGAGACCAAAGTGTGCACCATCATCATACTCCAACATCAATGTGTGTGATAATAATGCATGATGTACAGGGCTGTGTTGGTACTTGATGTTGGATGCCAGCAGACATAACTGAAAGTCTTTATGTGCATGTGTTTTTTAGTCACACATTGTGTTTTGTTCCTTTTATTTCTGTGGGGTCACTAACATATTCGTTCAGAAGCGCGTGTTCGGCCCTACATGCGCGCGCGTCTGTGTCAGTTTTCACTATGTCCAGTAGGTGGGACTTGAAGCTCGAAGGATGGAGTCTTCCTCTCTCTCTACCGCCCTGTCTCTGTCTCTCCACCATTCCCACCACCCGGTACCAGCAACAGCGTTAGAGAGAGAGAGGGAGAAAGAGAGAGAGAGAGAGAGAGAGAGAGAGAGAGAGAGAGAGAGAGAGAGAGAGAGAGAGAGAGAGAGAGAGAGATGGTGGGATGACATAAAACGATGCAGAGAGAGGAGGAGAAAATAAAAAGGACCAGACTGCAAGCGCAGATCCCTTTATGTCATGGACCTGGAATATTTTCGGGATTTCTTCTATCTTCTTTTCCTTCCCAGCTGTGTTTTTTTTTAAACGCGCAGGAGAGACGTGACTGGCATCATCAAAATCTCTGACATACACACACACACACACACACACACGGATACACACGGACATGAAAGGAGATATGATTTTTGTGTTATTTAACATTTGGACTCCATTGAGAGAAATAAGGTGAGAACACCGGTTACGCATTCGCACACCCACGTACGCGCGGAGCGGACTATGATCAGGAGGATTTGAGTCATTTGCCTTTGCTGCTGCGCTGCAAAGTTGCAAAAAAATCTGGGCAGTTGAATCGTGGCAGCATGGATGGATTTGGTGCGTTATTTGGCGCATTCGGCGCCCGTCGCCCTCCCAGGATATGGTGCTGCTGGAAGGTGTTTTTTCTTCTCAGCGTCTTCTTTCGCAACTACCTGAGTTCCTTGCTGGACTGTCCGCCCACTTGCACCTGCTCGCCCACAGAGATCTACTGCAATAAGTCAGACAACAGCAAATTCTTCCCGCTGCTGTCCTTTCAGGGCACCGGCAGCGCCGGGAACAGTACTGGGAGCATCGAGGACCTTTTCCAGAACATCACCTCCATGTAAGTGCTGCTGCTGCTTCAGACCACAGCTCTCTGTAGCTGCCTCAGAAAATACACTTCACATAATTTGGGTTTTTATTCATAACCTTTAGGTGGATAAAAACCTTCACACACCTTTCTGTGGAATACAGAAGATCCTTTATGAGATATATATTCATAGCATTTGGGCTATAATCAAACATTTGTTGGGCAAAGATGGTTTAAAACATGCCTTTTTTGCTGTTGGTAGAATTGGTGTTTGTCCTGTGGGAAATTCCAAAAATAAACTTTAAATCATCACTAAACTCTATGTACAACAATGTTAGATTGAGGTGGTCACAACCAGGTTCTGATTTAAAATCATTCATTACATTTAGCCATGGACATAAACAAACCTCACCCAAAATGAGGTGAAACTGACCAGTGTGTGGTGCACAATGAAAAAATGAGAATAAGTGATTCACCAACTCATCAACAGGAGGTCACAGTTCTCCCTCATTCCTTCTGGCATATTGTATATATCCATGCATCCTTTCTATACCTGTGTACATTACACTTGCCTATATAACCCTGCTCAACCTCTACTGTACTTCAGTACATGACCCTGAGCGCACTAGGCAACCATCCTCCCTTGAAAAGCCATAAAGAGCCTTAACCTCATTTAACCAAATCTTAATCTATGCACTCAACTTCAGCGTAGAGTAAGGGTTACCTTAACTGAGAGGCTAAATGAAAGAGCAAACAGAAATGCATTAGCAGCAACTTTTAAGTATTTTCTCCGTTGAGAACGTTAGGTTGTTTTAATACTTTCATTCCATGTGCATTTCATCAGAAGTGATTCAAGGAGGAAGTGATGGTCGGGGATTCTGTTCCCTTGTCACGGTCGAACAGTCAATGAGATAATCTTTTCATAAACCTTTTGGCAATAAGACAGTTGACATCTCAGGAGGTAGCGCGGACCCTGCAGTCCACATGTTCAAGCATCCCGGGGCCAGATACTGAACCCCAAATTGCTTCCGATGGCAGAACGGAGTGTGAGAGCATGAACAAATCTATTTTGCTTTCAGAAAAATATTCTTCTATTAATATACTGTGAATGACTTAAACAAGGTGCTAAATTCTTTAGAGAATGAATCTTTGTCTACGTTCCTGGTAGTATGCAATGCTTTCTTGGTCAGGTTGACCTTGACCAACATTATTTGGAATGCTGCAATTGAATCTTGTGAATCAGTGTGTTTCTGATACAGTGCATATCGGAGGTGTGTAAAAGATTGGCCCGTTTGACTCTGGATGAGTAATCGGAAGATGATTTGAGAGATCTACTTCTTAAATAAAGTGCAGCTGAAAAAGCATTTCCTGATTTTCTGTTCTTCTTTTACCATTGTTACTCTTCCCCTTTACTTGCTGCAGTTTCTCCCTTCTTTTATCTTTTGATGACAGAGAGGTAAAAGGCCCAGATATCTCTAAATAGTTTCATTGGATGATAAAAGCAGTCATGACTCAGTTGCTCATAAGCACAACTCTAAGTCTAAATGTCAGTTTTCTTGGGATGAACCGCCAACCAGTCATCGAAATATCCGTGAAAGCCTAATATTCCCTCTGCGGGCCCTGAATACAAACCACCGCAGACACAAATCACTTTATATATTCCATTCCCTTTGAGGCACCGGCCTGAGAACAACAGAAGGTTGAACTTCTTTTAAGAAATCCTCCTTCATTTAGAAGAGAATATAGCATATCTCCTCGTGTGTGTGTGTGTGTGTGTGTGTGTGTGTGTGTGTGTGTGTGTGTGTGTGGCCTCCTGTGGGATATTCCTCATGCATGTGTCACCTGCCTAGAAAGTGATCAGCATTCACAATCAGAAGTTATTTCAGAGCTAAATTCATTAAGTAACACTGAATAATACATTTGGCATTGGTGTTGTTTTTATATATATATATATATATATCAAGAATTTCCATACTGCCGGTCAGTTATAAAACATGATATCCAATGACATGCAACAATAAATACAACACGATGCATCCACACTTTGACGCGTTGATGCGTTGGAAACTTGTAATTTAAAAGACTTTGAGGCAGCTTCAAGGGAACTTCAGGTTTGCAGCTGTAAATTCAGTCAAGTTGCTGAATCCGATTAAATAAATCAGTTTAAGGACATGTTGCTTCAAACATCACGATGAGAATGTCTGATAAATTGCGATCATTTTTTAGATTGGCTGTGATTTGATTATCTTGTGCGGTATCAGTTAAGCAATGTGAGCTGGTGTTTGAAGTGATGCTGCTGCTTTGCAAAGTTTGTAACTCTTGAGTTGCACTGTCAGTCACTTTAATTAGAAGATCCCAAATCATTGTGCCGTATTCTCTCATGAGTTGCCAGTCTGTTCCCTCACACTGCTAAAGCTAGCTTACTCTTTTAACCTTTAGTGTGCTTTAGGGTTTGTTCAAATACATCTCCAGTCCTCATCCTGTGTCAAAATACACTCTGAAATACAAATGAAGCTAAAATGAGGTTTAAGATGAAGTGGGCATCTCTGTCGTCTTTGCTGTGTCTAGGATCAATGCAGACGTTTTTTTCCCTCCGCCGCACCTCGGCAATGAAACGCTTGACCTGAACTTCACAACGACGATCTTTTACAGCGACCCATTTACTCTATGAGCGAACATATGGCTTGTGAGAATTGTTTAAACAAAATCAGATTAAATTACAAGCCACAGAAAACAAGCAGAACCATGGCAATGCTTACAAATGTGCCTTTAGTAGCAGACACAGCGTTAGTTAACAGTAGGCACACTGGAAACCCTAACCCTTAAACACAAGGAATGATTGATTACTCATGACTACCCAGGAGCTTATTAATAATTTGGTTCAGACTAATCTGGAGTCAGGAGCAGTAAGACTGCTCCCTGGTACCTATCCCTAGTAACAATACGTCAGTGATGGAAATGAGAAGAATACCTTTCCAGTGTCATGAGCTAATGGTAACTAATGGCTTCATTGCATCATAATAAAATCTGTGTGTTGTCTGACATTGAAATGAGGGACGTGCTGTACTGTACGGCTCTGGCTCACTTCACTGTGCTTTGTAAGATCACATTTTTTTACATGAATTTCCTATCGCCTCCTTGTAGTTGTGTGTGTTTGTGTGTGTGTGTATGAATGTGTGTGTGTGTGTGTGTTTCTGCTCTGAGGGATTATCCAACAACATTCTACCCAGCTCTGAGACGCTTGTAGTCCATCAGTTTCCCCATGCTCTCTGCTCCCTACTCTCTTATTAAGCCTACACAACACACACACACACACACACACACACACACACACACACACACACACACACACACAGACACACACACACACACACACACACACACACACACGCACACACACACTGTCTCTACACCTGTCAGTTTTCCATCTCCCTCTGCATTCTGCATCTCAACAGCACCATCGGTCGGAGCGCTTTAGCTGAGAGCTGTCGCTTCCTTGAAAAGCCGAACCCCCTCTGTCTCTGCAGCCTGAGCTGCTCAGATTGCTTTTTTCTGTCTGTGTGAATTCAAGCTTGTTGCTGCTCACAGTGAAATGAACCCGATCTTCATGTTTCGACACGGTGACTCATAGGAGAGGGGAAACCCAGGATTTGCAGAGTGCATATGAAAATGTTCCCAGCCTAAACTGATGCTATATATCACAGTAAGGACCTCACTGTGGTAGCAGTGCTTCTGATTTATTTACTACAAAGCATGTATACTTTACATAAGTGCTGGCTATTTACCAAAAGATACGATAGCATTTTAGATGTTTGAATTAGATTTTCTTTGACATTCCAGTCAGCCGTTGATTTATATTTATTTCAACACAGTTTTGAAAGAGACTTGCAGAGACTAGCTGGCTTTGTGCCTGTTTCACATCCAACTCACTGTAATCATGAATGGCAATTGGTGGCATGAAAAATTGGCAATAAATCGATCAATTGAATACAAATTCTGATAATAGATTAATCAACACTTCAGCAAAAACATAAAACATTTGCCAATTATAGTTTCTCCAATGGGAGGATATGTCTTTATCTCCGTAAAGAAAAGATATTTTGGACTGAACAAAAGAAATATTTTAAAGATCTGGGACCTGGGATTATATAGACTACACATTTTTAAATCCAAAAATATTAAACTGATGAATTGATGATGCAACTGTACATAAAACCACAACAACTCGGAAAATATAAAGGATCTGTATCAACAATGTTGTTACCGTCAGGGCAGCGACGCTGGTGTTGTTTTCAGCTTGTGAGTGTGTATGTGTCATCACGGCAAAATGTGCTCCTGGAGACTTCTACTGTAGCAGGAAGTACCACAGAGGAGATTTAACAGGAGTTAATCTGTCTGTCTACGTGCTGAATGCAGTCACACAACTGTTCAGTGTAGTTGAGAACAAAACAAAGGCCAATTTAGAAGATGGGTGTGGTCCGAGCAAGGGCACCACAATAAGGGGGGAAGGAATTAGGTTGCCCCCCCCACACTTTAAGACGCTGGCGCCATTTGGCATCGGCTGGTGTGTCTGTTGTTAAGCGTTTATATTACTGCCATCCGATCCATCGTTATCAGTTCTTTAATAACTACTAGTATTCTTTGGGCTACATTAATGGTGCACTGATAATGCCCTGTGATAGAGTACAGGCAGACATGCTGGATTACCTGCATTCTGGTGCTATACAGTTGCCTTTTGTTAAGGGTGAGCATTGAAATCCTTTATGTCTCTGCACACATCTATATAAAGACTAATCCTGCTCTGTAAAGTTCAGTGTGTTTGAAGCTTTCCAACGTGCTCCTCAAGTTTTCGTACAAATAGATCATTTCTTCTTCTTGCTGCGAGTGTTTCTTGGTCGATGTTGACCAGGGATTCACTCCTCCTGTCCTGCTCACGTCCCTCCTTCTGCTTCTGTGTGAAGCCTTTCAGCTGGCAGCAGTCAACACATCACAGTGCATTAAGATCACACAGCACAGCAACCATTGGAAATAAAATGCCAAAAAAAAACAAGAGCTGTAACTTAAAACATTTCTGCATGGAGAATACGATCACTTAGATTATCTTTCCAATAGGGGCGGAGAGAAAACGAAGAAGAATTAGATAACTTAAAGAGATCTGTGATAGAGACACTGATTATTTTGTGAGAACAAAACCTCATTTCATTATTAATCCATTTTGCTGCAAGAATGTTTGGAGAAAAAAAGAAGCTGCTGCAGCAGTCAGTCCTGTTTCCACCCACCACTGTGTGTAGGAGAGAGCAACACAGGGCTGCTTCCACACTGAGTGCTTGTTTTTCACGCTTGTCACAGAGAATTTAGTAAAATGAGCAAAGAACCCAGAAAATGAGAGGCACTCTGTGATAAAGAAGCTTTGTTTTTATTTAATGTCTCAAGAAAAGTGGGAGAGCAGCGTGAAGCTGAAGGAGAGAGAGAGAGAGAGAGAGAGAGAGAGAGAGAGAGAGAGAGAGAGAGAGAGAGAGAGAGAGAGAGAGAGAGCGCAGTGGCGGATAAAAAGTGGTGGATGGAAGAGAGAGAGGAGGTGGAACAAAAGAGAAGAGGAGATGAAAGATACGGGAGAAATAGACAGCCAGCTGTCAGCTCCACATACATGGACAGCTCCCTTTTACTCTCACACACACACACACACACGCGCACAAACACACACACACACACACACACACACACACACACACACACACACACATTTTTTGTTCCATCACTTCCTTTTCTTTTCACAGACTGAAAGAAATAGCTGGGCTTTATTTTGTGCCTCCATTAAGATTTGACATTTAGCGGTCAGAATGTTCAGTGCGGTGCTGCGGTATTTGTCAGTGTTACCTCTCTCTAACCTTCACCGCTCAATTTAAGTAATAAGTTCGATTTGTTTGTTTATTATTCAATACAGCGTTCCAGTCATTAAGAAGTCTGAACAGTGATCTGAATGCTTTCACTTCATGCTTCATTCATCCTAAGTTTTGGCGATCTTGGCTGATATTATCCTCCATTTATATCAATATCAACCGGTCAATTTAACAATGTCAGCTGCATCCAAAAACACACCAACAGAAAACACCATGGAATATTTTGTGAATTTTCATTTTTATACGAGATTGAAACTTTGGATTCATGTACCAAGTAAAAAAAAGAAAAAGAGAACAAGAAAAAAAAAGTACAGAAAAAGCAAGTTAAAGCGCTTAAAAGACAAAGAGCTGGACAACCGGCAGAAGTATCGACGACAGACATGAAGTAAACTCTAAAGGGAACATGGGATGAGCTGTGGCAGTGACGACACGCTGGTTAATGGAAAATAAATGTAACAGACTGTGACAGTTACAGGATACAACACCTCAATCGGAAGCAATGCAATCAATATTAAATCAATACAAACTTTTTTAAAGCAATATTTTATGTAGCTGTGTAATACGCAGGATAATGTGCTGCAAGCCGGTCATTATTGCAAAATGAACCCCTGAAGACACATTATTTATATGATAAGAAAAACATATAAAAATAATGTTAAGTGAAAAACAAATGCTGTATTAATCCTCACTGCCTAACATTCAGAGCAGAGTAAGTAGTAGTTAGCCTGGCAAAGCATAAAAGCTTCATAAACTGTTACATTATTCAGGCTGAGTGTGTTTTTAACTCATGAATGTTTAAATGATTATCAGCAGAATGCTCTGCAATGTAATAAACTCTGATATTAAACACGTTAAGTGTTCAGTGTTGTGACCTAGACAGTCACCTTGGCCCCATTGATAAACACAACAACTGTATGCTCCTCTCTGAGGCCTAACGGAGCGGATGACTGATGTGCTTACACTATGTTAAAATATCCAATAACATTAGCAACCATTATGTACCTGTCAATGTGACAGCCCACTCATCATGTCAGCTGCAGTGTGTGTGTGTGTGTGTGTGTGTGTGTGTGTGTGTGTGTGTGTGTGTGAGAGAGACAGAGAGGAAGTGTGTGTGTGTGTGTGTGTGTGTGTGTGTGTGTGTGTGTGTGTGAGAGAGACAGAGAGGAAGTGTGTGTGTGTGTGTGTGTGTGTGTGTGTGTGTGTGTGTGTGTGTGTGTGTGTGTGTGTGTGTGTGTGTGAGGGAGAGAGAGACAGAGAGGAAGTGTGTGTGTGTGAGAGAGAGAGAGTGAGAGAGAGAGAGAGAGAGAGAGAGAGAGAGAGAGGGAGAGAGAGGGAGTTTGTGTGTGTGTGTGTGTGTGTGAGAGAAGGAGTGTGTGTGTGTGTGTGTGTGAGTGAGTGTGAGTGTGTGTGTGTGTGTGTGTGTGTGTGTGTGTGTGTGTGTGTGTGTGAACGAGGAGAGTGTGTGTGTGTGTGAGAGAGAGGGAGTGTGTGTGTGTGTGTGTGTGTGTGTGGGTGTGAGAGAGAGAGGGAGTGTGAGTGTGTGTGAGAGAGAGAAGGATTGCGTCTGTGTGTGTGTGTGTGTGTGTGTGTGTGTGTGTGTGTGAGAGTGTATGTGTGTATGTGTTTGTGTGTGTGAGAAAAAGTGTTTGTGTGCATGTATGCGTGTCTTTGAAAGAGAACGTGTGTTTTTGTGTGGTGTGTGTGAGAGAGTAAGCGTATTAAAATGTGAAATAGTGTAAATGTTTGTCTATATGTTTCAACCATTAGACATGTCCCGGCTGATGCATGCTGGGAGAGGCTCTTGACCCCGAACCGAATAATTTAGAAATGGACAGATGACTCGAAGCTCAAATTCCCCCTATCAGATACCACATGATGCCAGGTGCTGCTGCTGTGTCACTGGGTCAGTGCATTGATGCTAATTAGCATCATGCAGCTAGTGGAGCGCGAGGAGGGAACACTGCGTGCCTGAGAAGGATTGTATCAGAAGTGTGGGGTTGTTCAGCCACACCAAGAAATGTTAGCTATAATGCTTGTGGATGTTGAGACTGAAATAATATAACACTCATACAAAGACTTATTGTCCAGACAGCCAACTCAGTGAGCGTCCAGGGCTTAGTGCTAAAAGCCTTTCTTGTCTCAACACTGCGTCTATTCATAACATAAATATATAACAATATAATATTTAACTTTTTTGTATCGGCAAGGGTTGGGGGCAAAATATAGAAGGACACTTATTTACAATTGCGCTGTTGTTCCCTCACATCTTTGGAGGTCCCCCATGTGCCAGTGGAAAATATACTGTTAATGAAATAGACTTTTAAAGAATTGTAAATTATTGTTATGTGTGGTATAATGCTCTTTCAGTTCTGTCTCATTTTATTTTGTGTTGGTTGTTTTCTTTTTCTTTTGGTTTTCTACTTCTGAAGACCGAATA
>NC_041360.1:3247675-3257675 GCF_900634415.1 Cottoperca gobio
AGAATCAGAGAGGAAATTGAGCCTGGCCTCATACATACACACATAACTTCTGCTTCTACTGAATAAGTGCGTCTGAGAGAGAGAGAGAGAGAGAGAGAGAGAGAGAGAGAGAGAGAGAGAGAGAGAGAGGCATCTCCTCCCTTTCATTTCAAATCTCATCAGATGTTTGCTCTTCAACTTTACTTACTGCTTTTATCCTTGAGCACAACATTGTCCTTTAAACATAAATAGGCTTTATGATTGATGATTGGACACAAGCCTGGGTTGTTCTGTTCTTCACAGCTGGAGCTGTTGTCAGTTTCTTAGCCCACAGTTAGCTGGATCACAGAGACACTTCAAGGTGAACACCATTCATGAAGTCACTTACAAGTACAAGTTAATCTTTTCCTTTCTTCAGCATTTAGAATATAATATTAGGAGGGAACATGTGAGCTATTAAAAAATATTTAAGAAAAAACTACATATACCCATGATTATAAAAGGCTGTTTATTAAAATACAATGTGAACATTTTTACAGCTGCAATAATCAACACTTAGATATTGGCAATGGATCAAATGACAGAGCTAAAGGAAGACATACGCACAACTCTAAATGATTGAGGGCTTTTCTGGATTCAAATAAGGAAGTGATCACTAACACATTTGTGATCACAACTTTAAAAGGTGATATTATGTCAGATGTTTTAGCGTGTTCCACTGCCCTCAGTGAGCTAAAGACAAGCAGCTCGTGCAGCTTTAAGGAAGCATAGCCTGAGAAATATAGATATATTTGAATACTGGTTAATTGGTCTCAGACCAATAGACCCAGAAAACAAGGTGTGTGTGTGTGTGTGTGTGTGTGTGTGTGTGTGTGTGTGTGTGTGTGTGTGTGTGTGTGTGTGTGTGTGTGTGTGTGTGTTTGTTAGTTGCTTACATATCACAGTGAACAGAGAAGGCAATTTGGTCAGCCAGAGCCACTGTTGTGTTGATAAGCCAGTCACACAAACCTGTCTGCCACCAGCTCTCTCGCTCTCTCGCTCTCTCTCTCTCTCTCTCTCTCTCTCTCTCTCTCTCTTCCTCTCTCTCACTCTTTCTCTCTCTCTCTCTCCTACTCTCTCTCTCTCTCTGTCTCTCCTCTCTCTCTCTCTCTCTCTCTCTCTCTCTCTCTCTCTCTCTCTCTCTGTTTGTCTCTGTCTAGCTGTCTCTTTTCTCCTCTCTCTCTCTCTCTCTCTCTCTCTCTCTCTCTCTCTCTCTTCTCTCTCTACTCTCTCTCTCTCTCTCTCTCTCTGTCTGTCTCTGTCTCTGTCTCTCGCTCTCTCTCTGTCTGGCTCCCAGCCAACCTCAGGTTCCAGTGTGTTTAGATCCTGTAAAACAGCTGAGCCAGCCTCGGTTCACAACTAGGCCCCAAGCTTATAAATACATCCATCATTAATGCTCACACATCTATTTCCTGCATTCTTTTTTGAATAGTATTTAAACATAATTTTGGATTTGACCCGTTTCAATGTTTTTATAGTGATGCCCAATACTGATAACTGAGTCGTGTGATGAAATCTTTCATCTTCTCCTTACACATGCTGATGACAACATGGCCTTGCGATGAAATGCTCTTGGTTTTAGTTTAATGTTATTCCAACTTTTTTATAAATGATTCATACACATAAAACCACTTTAAGCTAATTTGCTCCTAGCTATTGTCTATTGAGGCTTCATGACCATACCCAGTGTATCTCATGCAAGGTCCTTCCCTACTTACGCATCACCTCACATTGTAACGTCTTTAGGACTTAAATGAACAGTGTGTAGGATTTAATAGCATCTAGCGGTGAGGGTACAGATTGCAACTAACTGAGAACCTACTGTGGCCTTTAGATGCATTTGCACCACCACATTTAAACTGCCACTTCAACATAAAAACCTGAAAGGCTCTCTCTAGTGTCAGAGTTGGGTTTGTATGTTCTGAGCTTCTGTAGAAACATGGTGGAGCAACCTGGCAGACTCTATTAAGAGCACCTGCTCATTCTGAGCTAACAATAAATCACCAGCCTGTTAGCCAACATTCTTTAACATTCCAATTCCAATATAAATAAAGGCTGAACTTGCATTATTGTGCTATTATATTATCATTATATCAGTTGCATAACATGGTCCTAAAATGACAGAATATAATTTATTGCAATTATTTCTGGAACAATATATCGTATTAACAAAAGTATTTATTGTGACAGATCTACCGATGGCTCACAGTCATCGATTGCTGAGCTTATATACAGTTATTATTAATATAATTTAAATAATATTAATTTTGAATTCAAACACATCATCAGATTTTGATCAGTTAAAATGATAGTGCCTTTATCGGAGGAGCACACCACAACTCTATGACTGATTTCATACTGACATATGATATTAGTGATAACAGTATTATTCATCAATGTCAATATAATGTATATGTAAAGGTTTGGTGTCAAATGAAAGATACAGGCGACTCTATACTGTGTGTTTTGGTGATGAGAGGTGAACATCTTGCTCTTTGTGTTTCATTAGGAATCAAACATTCTCTGGAGATGTTTTTGCTGTCAGTGTTTGACTTCCTGCTTTGAGACATTGTCTGCAGGTGAAATTATGTGCTGGTCTCCATAAATGAAGACATTTCCTCGGCCTGCTCTGACAGGAATGTTAAACTTGTCTGCTATGGGCTCTGACTCAACATTTTCAACATCAGACTTTGCTTGATCCCCTCAGAGCTATACGCAATGGTTTTGTTCTGTCTTTTTTTCAAATGTGTTTTTTATTTGGTCTCATTAAGGGATGTCTTCATTGTGCTCTGAGCTCTACTGTTGAACTCATTTGGTTCTGTTTTGGCTTGAACCAGTCGGAGTTGTTCATCCTGGAGTTCCTCGTGAAATTATTCATCTTGAGGAAAATTCTACAAAACATTTCCAAATAAAATACAAAGGTTCGGCTCAGTAATGTTAAAAATGAAACATTTGAAAATGTTGAAAATACAACCACAATGAAGTGTCAGAAATTGGTGAGTTTTTAATCAATTTAGATTTAGGGACTGTGGAGCGGCTGCTATGAAACCTTAGTAAAGATTTTCGTTTTATGTCAGGACACAATCATCTATGTAACTGCAATACAAGCAGGAGACGGTCTGCAGAAGGAAACCGATCCTTAATATGAACCAACATACTTGATATTTGACTTGTCTAACGAGAAACTTTGAGGAGTCAACTACTAAGACTCTGTCTTAAATGTCTCCTATACTGTCAATCCTTTTAACCGTAAAATACAGTAAACAGTGCATTTATGTGAGCTAAATAGCCGTACAAGTTCAAGATGTTTATAAGGATCTTTAGAGGTCATAGATGACAGAACCTCAAATTATTTTTATGGCTAAAAAATAAATATATATTTAGACAATGTCTATGCAAGGCAATGGAGGATGTGAAAAGACAGGACCAGAGCAACTCTTAATTAAGATCAGCTCTTTGTTCACATCTCTCCAGTCTCCACCTTCACATGTTACACATTCCTTGCAGAGATGAGTGCGAGCAGTACTGTAAACTATTTTGTTGAGTTGCCTCACAGTGAAATGCAGTGTTTGTCAGGCTTTTATTGTGAAAGGTAAGAACGGAAAGAGTGAGAGATTGCTGTCAGTTAGTTGTTAGTTCAGATGACGGAGCGTCTGTTTTGTTATTGTAACGTTTCATAATTAAAGGCTACGGCACTTTAGTGTCATATTTTGCTCTGTGAGTCTTTGCTCTGCTTTGTCGAAGAGCCGTGGAAGGTCGGCTCTTATTAAAACACTCATTCTTTAAATACCGATACTGATAACATAGGGTATTGTACCGCTTTTAAGAGCAGGGTATCGCAATACCTTTCTAGTATCCGTATACTATGCAACACAAGTCAAGATATACAGTCCCTCTACCCCAGGCCCCCCCCCCCCCAATTATCACAGGAAGTCATCTAATTCAATAACACTGATCAACAGAGGACAACAAATAGCAACAGCAAAGATCATGGTCATTTAAGTAGTTGATGAAGTGTTGCACCAAAAGACTGATTGGCAGACAAACCAAATCATTGTTTTATCTCTAAAAAACATTACAGAGGGAAATATCCTATATAACAAATATACACATCCAAGCATTCTGGAAAGATGAAGGAAAAAGTCCAAACCTTGTATTAGCAGACACTGTGCTGGACCCCGAGTCAGTGAATTAAGGAAAGAGCTGACTGTGACTGGTTTCCCATTGTTCATTATACATTTATGACAATTCACAGCATGAAAAGTAATTTCTCTGTGTGAGTTATAAATGGTAACATCATGTTCCAACAATAAATCTTCTGCGTAGCCATAAGCAGGTTAGATATGAACACGTCTCTGTATCTACGAGTGGATTCATGTCTCGGGACAAGATGAACAGCCTCAGCGCTTCAGCTGCTGTGGATCTCTGCTGAGAGAAATTACACACAGAGCCACATTAACAATCCTCCATCGTTAACTGAACGTCATGTCGGGTGTCTTCTATGGACTCCTTTGGACATTTGTCAACCAGTGAGAGTGACTTATGATACACACTGAAGTAGAGCGCCGGCCCTGCCCTCAAGTATCAGTTACATTAAGGAGGTTAAATACTGTACGATAATACACTTCATATAAGGAACTTCTTTCGTCCTTTAGTTATTCCTTCCCAGCTTTAACTCTGCTTCTTTTTTTCTTGGTTTGTTATTTCAGAGCTGAATCCCTGAGGGACTGTCATTTGCATTTCAGTTGTATCCCCCTCTTCCCTCCACCAGCTTCTATAAGATAAATGAATTGCACTTAAAGTTCTTTCCTTGTGATTAAAGTTGTGGGAGCCTATACTTATGCAGCAAGTCAAATTCATCACATGTTCACTGGAATAGTAAAGCTGTAACTCATTAATTTATAATTATACTGAAGGAAAAAACACTTCCTTTATTAAAATGTACAGACTGGCAGGAAGAGAATAGAAACTGAGGGAGGAGGAAGAAGAGACACTTGAAGATAAGAGAGGATGCTGGGAGATGGACGGAGGCAGACGTGAGTTAAGGCGAGGCAGTGGAGGAGGTCTTAGGGTGAGAGAGAGATAAAGGTGACAGAGAGGGACAGCGAGGTAAGTGAGCCCTAAAATTGGATTGTAACTTTAAATTACTGATTTTAGATGTTTCAAAAGTCCCCAAATGGAGTTGAAATATGCTGCTATTACACTGAAGACTGTGGTAATTATGTTTTCAGAGCCGCAGTGATTAAAATGCAATCACTGCCCCGAGCAGTGCTCCAGCCACAGCCTGATAGAGCATGAGAGGCATTTTATTATAGGTGAAAGTCCTCCTCCCTGGTGATGAGTTATGGACTGTTGACAGTAGATTAACCTGTTGGAAAAGTATCCTGTCAGTGTTATCCTTACTAACCTATTGAATCCTGCTTTTTATATCTCATCACAAACAAATACAGTTGACTGATAATGGGGACTTCGATGACAAAACCTTTATTCTGTGGTCAGTAAACCATTGTTGTGTAGATTTTGAGGTGTGCTTTGGATCATTGTCCTGCTGGAAGGTCCAACCACGGCCCATTTTAAGCTTCCGGGCAGAGGCTGTTAGGTTTTCATTTAATATCTGCTGGTATTTGATAGAATCCATGATATCATGTATCCTAACAAGATGTCCAGGGCCTTTGGAAGAAAAACAGCTCCACAACATCAACGATCCACCACCATACTTCACAGTGGGTATGAGGTGCTTTTATGTATGGCTATCTTTCTGTCTACGCCAAACCCACCTTTGATGTTTGTTGCCAAGAAGCTCTATTTTGGTCTCATCTGACCATATAACCCTGTCCCAATCAAAGTCCCAGGAACGTTTGGCAAACTGTAGGCGCTTTAGTTTGTTGTTAATTGACAGCAATGGCTTTTTTCTGGCAACCCTCCCAAACAACTTGTGGTGATGTAGGCGGCGTCTGATGGTCGTTTTGGAGACTTTCTGACCCAAGACTAAACTAACCTCTGCAATTCTCCAGCTGTGATCCTTGGAGATTCTTTTGCCAGTGGAACCATCCTCCTCACGGTGTGTGTCGTCAATGTACACACACATCCTCTTCCAGGCTGATTCTTAACATCTCCTGTTGCTTTAAACTTCTTAATTATTACCCTGATAGTGGAAATGGGCATTTTCAACTGTTTCAAGATTTTCTTATATCCATTTCCTAATTTGTGCAGCTCAACAACTTTTTGTCGCAGATCATCACTGTGTTCTCGGGTCTTTCCCATAGTGAAGAATGACAAAGAGAATGTTGGCCTGTGTCACCTCATATTAATACCCCAGTGAAACAGGAAGTCATGGTTGACCACTTAAGAGTTCCTAATCAAACAGGTGAACCTAAAGATGTAAGATATGACTGGAAATATACTTCAGTTAGATTTTTATCATAGGATTTTCTAGGGGTGCCAATAATTGTGGCACAGATGTTTTGGAGAAAAATATTTATTCAAAGTCAACATTTATTTTTTGTTTCAATACTTTTACTTCAGTGAAAAGGTACGATTTCTGTGAATATTTTGAGTGAAAGGCCAAGATAATAAACAATAAAAGACATTTTACAGCCTGTTTTGCTCATTTTTACTAAAGGGGTGCCAATAATTCTGGAGGGCACTGTAAATATGAAACAATCTCAACATGAGAGCAGATTTTCACAACACTCTTTCCACACAACACAAAAGAATAGCTTTTCGAGTTGGTGTCACCATATTAAACGTGCAGATGTAACTGGTCTATCACATGGCATCGTACCAGCTGTAGCACAGCGCTATGATGTAAAGTGACTTTGTTTCTGTATAAGGTGGCACACAGCCGAGAGGAAGGGGGAAGGAAGAGTGTGTGACTTGTAAATAAACGTACATGATGGATTTGTGCAAATAATATTGACAGATTTAAGACATTATAATAATCGTTATTTCACTAGAAACTGTCATTGTCCGTTTTTGGGTCAAACTTTAAATCAGTCTATTTAAAAAAACAAACACGTATTCAATGTTTCAACTGATTGAGTGTCGGGTCAAAGCCTGTGAAACAGGGATAAGACATTGACATAAGACATCAACATTGACTTTGGATGATTTGTCAAAACCCAGGATTAGTCAACTGCATGTGCATGAAGACGACAGTGTGGTTAAGGTTAGGAGAATATTGGTTATAGCAAACTATGGTTATGTAATGAAATATTATAAGGGTAAGGCATGGTTAAGGATGGGAAAAGATTTTGTCGAGGCAAAGCCTTATAAATTCCTCACGTCAAAGATGCGTTACACACCCATCCCCCACCCCGACCTCAATACTTTTACTTTTCGGCTTTACTGAACTGCAGTGCTGCAGAATTGTCTAATATTAAATTAACACAATTCCTGGATCACTGGACTGGAACGTGCATGGCCCTAAGAGGATGATTCCTAATCATTTTATTGACCCCCCAAATTGTCATGATATATACTGAATACATTTACTAACCAGAAGATAAATCCTTTCTATTTTGGACACCCTCGGATCAAAATATACATTTTTTGACTCAATATATCCAACAAACCACTATATACATTTCCACAGAGGTTAACCCCTCTTGAACCCTCGGGATAAATGTTACATATTAAGCCCCACCACTGTTCTCAGAATACCTATCATCAGCATGTTGTATCTTCCACCTTATTCTTTGTATGTAAAACAGAGATGTGTCAGGAATTAGTCAGCTCACAATACATTTACACGCATTTCTCACAAAGACTAAGCTCCAGATGGCCAATGAGCGTAATTAAAATCACGAGAGTATCACTAACTCAGTCAGCCAATAAATATGGAAGTGTTATTGTGTGAGGGGGGCAGGAATATTTACATGCCTGCATCTCAATCTCAGTACGTTTCTCAGTTTCCTCATACTAAATCATTCCAGTTTTGTTTTGCTCCTTTGTTTCAACACTTGAATGTCCAATTAGACATGTGTATGGAGGGTAGCAGAGGATACATCACTTAAGGTCTGTAGGTCTTGTGTTATCATGGAATTCATTCAAATCAACAGTGTAAAAATAATAGATAAATCACCAAATCTTTTCATTGCACTAGTACTGCAGGCACTGGTCGGACGGTGACATTGTGTATCCAGCCAACAATGGTCACGGTCAGACAGTGAAAATCACATCATACATAGCAAACTGTAATCATGAAAGATGAAGATGAGTCTGATGATGTTCTTCATGTTCTTTACGTGTTGACTGAAAGCAGGGAAAGCAGTCCAGCTACAGCACTCAGTACTTTGCATGGCTCACGGGGACACTTTATATGCCATGCTTATGTTATTATTCACACCTTTGACAACTAAAACATGTCTGCTGTGAAAATATATCACAAGATCACCAAATGTGGATTTATCCACTGCTGAAAATAGTCCCCAACAAATGCACTATGTTATGCTATCTGAGTAATGTTTACTGAAAGCAACAGTGAACAGCAATTGTAGGAAACTACTTAGCTTTTATTAAATAAATGAGAACTATATATTTGCATCTTGAATGGAACACAATGGGCTTGGAGCTGGGAACCACAGAGTCAGAAAGTGTTGAGAGACGGACTAACACGCAATTACAGAGTAATCTGTTTCATTATAACATTATAGCATTGAAGCAGTGTCACCTCTTGGTTCCTCCTGCTTGTAGGTCTGTAGCTTTTCTCTTTTCACTACTAGTGAAGGTCTGAATATCGGTTCTGGTGATGTTTTGATATACTGCTGTTAACCTGGTATGCAGTCACATTGCAGTGCCCTTGGCTGCCAACGCCCAGTGTCAGCTAACCCCAGTCTACACCTATTGCTCCCGTTTTAATCACATGATGATAATATTCAGGATTTCCCTGATCTCCTCTCCAGCTGAAGGCTTGTTAATGCCAAACCTCAGAGGTTCAGCCCTGGACAGCTCCCCCGAGTGTGTCCTGCTTCGGAATACAAAGTAAGTGTGGAGGACAACTCATGGAATGCTTACGTGGGTGCGTAGTAGTTACCATGGCTACCTAGGCTTTAGCCCTCGAATCTGTCCAGCTCTCTTTTACATTGAATAAACCCGGATCTTTTAAAATGAGAAAAGGGATTCAGCTGCTTTTTATTTTAACCTTTACTTTGACTTTTAAGCCAGAACATATTCTCCTTTTATGCAACAATATTTCCCATTTGAAAAATGGTTTGTGAGTAGGGATATATCGCTGTTTTCTTCTCAACGTGAAGTTTAGATTCGTCCACAGTCTGGTCGTCTTTTCTGTTTCTTTGAAAATGATTCTTGCACGGCGAGAAACAGTGGTCTGGGTTAGAGGATGAGGAAAGGATACAGAGCTGTGCCGCAAATACACAATAGACTTTTTAAACTTGAGAATGTGCTGTCAACGACTTGTAAACATCCATCACCGTGTACTCTAAACCTTTGCATTTTCATTCTGTTTCTTTTTCTTCTGCTTTGTTTCTTGACCTGTCAAACTTCTCTTTAGAGACGTGATCACAGATCTCTGCTGGTATGATTCATTCTCATCCTCATCAAAGCCTTCAGTGAGCCCTGTGAAAGGTTTGAAAACCTCTGTAGAGTGTTCTGTGGCCACAGACATTGTTTTTAACTAATGTTACAGTAGGATTTGAACCTACTGATGAACTGAAAGTGTCAGCAGTCGATCATTTGTGCCAGTATTTAATGCCTTCTTTTGGACAGAAAGCAGTTTAGCCGCACTTAGAGAAAGATCCAGAGAGAGAAGAGATGAAATCACACAGCTGCACTGCAGAGCCTCCTGTCCTCATTCTTTCTCTCACTGTCTTACACACACACTTCCCCAAACTCACTTCTGTGTGGGAATGCCCTGCAGAACCATCTAACCTCCACGCTGTTACATTGTGTGTGTGTGTGTGTGTGTGTGTGTGTGTGTGTGTGTGTGCGTGTGTGTGTGTGTGTGTGTGTGTGTGCATGTGTG
>NC_041360.1:3262675-3265175 GCF_900634415.1 Cottoperca gobio
AATGAATAAAGTTTATTATTTATTATTCAAGGTTCATTCAGTGGAGAAGGGTTTTAAATATTTTCTGCTCTGGGACATTTCCAGGCATAACATTATACAGTTTGCACTCAAGGACTTTTTTTCGGCAATGCTTTCAAGCGAAATGGGTTCACTTGAAATACTGACAGAATTTTATATTGTTGTATGTTTTTATCTTTGAATGTTTTTAAACCTCAATATGTTTCTTTTTTTTATTTGTACTTTTGTCTACCAGCATAAAGCAGGTAATGTGTTTTAGATGTTCCTTGTGCTCAGTAACCCTTTTGTAATCGTATAAGGATGTTTTATTTAGTGTATCAGCATTTTCCAAGTATGCATCATGAACAGCACTAGTTGTGCTTGAGACCTGTTTGGTTGGCAGTTGGTAGATTCAGGACTCGTCTGAGTTCAGAAATAGATCAGAAAGTTTGTTAGTGTCCAATATGTTTTAGGCTGCGGGCCCTTCTCTGCAAGTCAAGCTGATTTTAGCTGTACTAATCAACAAGAGGTCATTCTTTCAGACAGTGCACTGTATGGGCAGCGCTTTGAGCTCAGCTTTTAGTTTTTTTCCCATTTTGCTGTTGCTTACTGTACATACAAAATGATATCCAGTTAGTCTATAAAAAATAAAAGCGGTTGTGTGCAGTGTCAGTGGCTGTAATTGATTTTGCCATGGCAGTATTCTGTCTGTTGTGCATTTTATTTTATGACCACACAACCTCCCGTTCATGTTGGCACAAGAGACTTTGTGTCTTATACTTGTATGCCATATGTAAATGATGTGAACCCTCCATAGAACACAGACCTGCACCAATGGCAGACTAGAAAAGTAAAATAAGTGTTACTGCTTTCAGTAACACCATGGTGTTGTGTGAAAAGTATTCTAATGTAGCCATCTACTGTACATATACACACTTCTAAAGACCTATAATAATTAAACTAGTGATTCTTTCTACACAACTTATTACTTTTTTCATTATTTATTCAGTGGGAAGTTCACTGAGAACAATGCTCTGTCTGATGGCCCAGTACAGCCTCAGTATGGTCCGGTTCATGTTCACACTGTCCTGTTACAAACAAACCAAGAGGAGTTATACTGACAGAAGTTTATGCAGCACTTTAATGCTTCTCATGCGTACATGTATGTTCTTTGGTGTTACAAAGATCTCATCAATAAAGAACTGTTCATAAGTATTGTTATTAGACTTCAAATTGACGGCATGTTGATTTACAGTACAGGGATTATTACTGTAGGATTGCAGTCACTCACCTTTTAATGGACTTAATAGACTAACAAAGTACACAGTGTTGGATAGATGAACAGCTGGCTGGCCCTCGCTGGACACATTTCCTCTGTGGCAGTGTTCTGCCAGCAACCGGCTGTAGGTCGGCTTGGAAAGGCCCGGGGTGAAGCTGGCCCGGAACTCTGGCCTTGAGCTTTACAACGTCCCTGACCTCGCCACTTCCCAGGGCCGTGCTCACTGCGCCTCTCCCTGCGGGGGAGCGACAAAGATAAATATATGGCCTTATACAAATCAATTATAAGATCATTTCCTGAAAGGACTTCATCAGCAGATGGATATATTAGTAATTTAGCATTTGAAATGATGCTGTATCTGCTCTCACACAACATGAATCTGAGGAGTTCTGAGTAAAGCTTTTGAGTTACTGGCACATTTCACCTTGCAAGGCACCTACATTGTGTTAAAATATAAGAAGACAAAAGGACTCATCAGGTTCATCAGACAACCACACAGGGACGTTTGATACCTGTGAAAAGTATTTAGATACACCTGCACACAGCTTTAGACATAGCTTCATTATACGTATATGTCATTAGCCAAACAGGCTGGAAACCACTGCACTGGCCAATAGGTGTCATAAATATCATTAGGAAATGTTGTTTGATATTATTCACATTTTGTTTTGAGCAAGATGGCTGCAGTGTCTCCTCTCCAACTCTGCATTTGTATTTTTTACTATGTTTTTTTTACTATGTCTTAAGTTTACAGCACGTTGCGTTGTTGGAGGAGCCTGAGACTTAAGTTGTCCATTGCCAACAACAACGCTGTAGCTTTCGTGCATATGACAATAAAGCCTTTGACTCTTTGAATGGTGCCAGAGAAAAGCTGTTAAGAGTGTGTAAAATAAGAAGGGTCTATCCTCTGGGGAGCAGGAATGTGCTCAGTAAGTTTCTGCCCATTTTGATTTCTCTTATATACAAGTTGAAACTTTAGCCTGATGATGGCACGGAAAGAAAGGTCAAGGGTCACTTATCATCTTCTGGAGGCAGTGAAGAACCACAGCAAACTCCAAGAGAGCTCAACGACTACTGGCTGTTACATAAGAGTTGGATACACAAAGGCCAACCAGCATCTCCATTCTTAGCTCGGTAAAAATATTTGTCATTGATTAATTGATTCTCAAGTGAGCTTTTCTTAAAATAGCTTTTTTTTGAGTTACTGCACAATTCATTCCACAT
>NC_041360.1:3267675-3347675 GCF_900634415.1 Cottoperca gobio
GGCGTAAATGGGCCATTAATTAAGTGGCACTCTCACACCGCCACCCAACCATGCACTCGTCGCCGCAAGGCCTGATTTGGTGTGAATGCAGCCTTTTAGCATTTTTATCCAACACAAAGCGTACAAACAGAAATCCTAATTTTACCTAGCCCTGATTGTGTCAGGGCTAGGTGTCTCATTTTAGAATTACTGTCCACTTTGCTTCCAATCACGCCAGGTTTTTGCAATTAAGCAGGAACATCAAATCAACATCAGCAGGGTTACCTCTTTACAATCAGAGGGGCGGCTGGTGTCAGTTAAACAAGGTCAGGTGTTTTGAGGACTCAGGCCCTGTTTCCAGATTACAATTATTCCCAGAATTTGAGAGCGTTTTCTAACACACGATTCCCAAAAGTAGCACTTAGAAGTTAGTGTACATGCACACTGTTAAGAGCTTCTTAACATTGACTGTCTGAGGTTGCACTTTAAAGTAACTTGGTGGATTTAACACTTCATGTGCACTGTGGCATACATTAAAACTTCAATCACAAAGCATAATGGCTGTAAACGATTCAACAGAAAATTATCATTTCAATACTCGAGATCATTGAGGGTAAAAATGTAGTTTGATGTTCAGTCAATACTTTCATTAATATGGATATCAGCCATCAGTGTCATTTCAACCAGAAGAGATGAATACATTAAGCAGTAAGTAAAGATCCTTTACTTTGATTCTGCTAAACAAAAGAGAGAAAGAAAGAAGAAAGGACATCCAGAAGCCTCCACGTTTCTTCATCACATGATGCCAGTGGCAGCCTGACAGGATACTATTAACTGTAAGATGTAAATCAGTCAATGGATACACATGAAGTGGACAGTTTGGTGCATATGAAGAAGTGATCAGTGGTCATGATAAAAGTATAGAGTTGATGCGATTCAATGAATAAAACAATAATGTGAGTTCACAGCTATGCTAAAGCTCTGAGTCTGCACATAGGCACGTTGGTGCTTTGAGCTAAATGCTAGGATGCTAAAATGCTCACAGTGACAATGCTGACGTCCTGATATTTAGCAGGTATAGTGTTAACCATTTTCACCACCTTAGTTTAGCATATTCACAAGCTAACATTTACTACATTTCTGCTGAGGCTGATAAATGTCATTAGGTCTGCATGTATTTGGTCACAAACAGTAGTATAATAGTATTATATAGTATCTAGAGTCCATATGACCGTACATACGTTCGTCTGTCCAATTCTTTTTAAAGCAATATATCAGGAACGCATCAACGTCACAGTGACCTCACAAAGTCATGACTCAAGAAATCATGTGCTAATTATGACAATTTCATACAAATATCAATAGGATAAAATGATGAAGCGATGGCATTTTGGACAGACATGGATGTAAACTGCAGCTTCACTGATTGGCAGAGGCATACATCCCAGAGGCGGTAATTCTTGTAAAGTCTATCTTAATACAACACTCACATGAGACACAATCAGAAATCCTTTATTCGTCCCACAACAGGGAAATGTACCTTCTTACAGCAAGAGAACATATGAAGTAAAGTGGCGAGTACACAATAATTAAATAGATAAAGATAAAAATAAGAACAATAAGTAAGTATGGTTGATAAAAAAGTTATAAAAAGTGAATATTGCACATGGCAGTGATAATTGCACGACAGTGGTGGAATAGTCTTTATGGTGGCTGTTATCATTTCTCCTGTTCATACCGGCCAAAAAGAGAAGCCTATCCTGTATCTTGCAATGTGCATACAGTCAATAAGGTTAACCAATGATGAGAACATGAACTATTAAGTGTTGAGCTAAAGCTAATATGAGGATTCAGTGTTCTCAGTCACTGTTGGAAAAATATTCTTAATAACACCACGAAGTCAGGATCCAAATCAAATGTAATAAATATTCTTGCAAGAGGGAGCTGAGTTTATACATACAAAAGATGATCAAACTCACACACGTACGCTTGTAAGACTGCCGTGTGCTGACTCCTCTGCGATATATATAGACAAAGATCAAAGGAAAGAACTGATTCAGATCAGTTCTTTCTTGGTTTATTGCTTGTTTACAGTAAAGACAGATGTGCTGATCAATCAACTGAGGAATGTTCTTTGATTGATCTATAGTTCAGCAGCAGTTCACACCCCTGTCCCCTGCTATGGCTAAACACTCAGTATCTGTATTTTTCCCATCAGTTACCCAAAGCAAGCAGGCTTTGTTGTAAGTTACGGTCCTGTTAGTGTTCTATTCCCTCTTTGTTTCCCCTGACGGTGTTCCTGTAGTAACACAGGGGAACAGTGTTGTGCCTTAGAGACTGTAACTTTGGAAATTATCTGAAAAGTTATTGGAGAAGATACAGCTTTTGTGTTTTTTGAATGTGTTCCAGTGATAGCTTAAACAGCAAATGAGTACTGTAGAGGAAGAGGACGAGGAAGAAACAGAAGACGCACGTTGCATTGATTCTGAACACATTGCAAATCTGTGGAATGGCTCCAAATCTCCAGCTGGCCACAGACACTGGCTCCTCTCCCACTTACAACTAGCTTATTAAAAGTGAGCTGCAGGTTCCTCTGCAGCTTCATTTTCACTTTCATATCCAAATAAGCTATTGTGGGAGATACAGAGTGCACTAATTGGCAACTGTTGGTTAACTGACAGACTCATTTATAGTCTTCTTTCTCCACTCAAAATATAGCTCAGTGATTTGGTTTTGGTCTTACTGTAAACAAATTCAATATCTGATAAATTCAAAACGACTAAATTCAAAGTCTAATGGTTGTAAGACCTGTATAAAGCTAGTGGGCTTATCTACGTACTCTTGCTCTTCCTTTACCTATCCATCCCTCCCTTTGTCCTCACCAGCTTATTACTATTGAACACAACTCTGTAGGAGCAGATGACCACCTGTCCTTCAGCTACATCAAGCTGTAATGAGATTGAGAGGCAGTAGATTTTAATTGAATTTGATGTAATAGGGTTAAGAGTTAAAACTGCGGAGTTGCACTTAAAGAGAAAGTGAAAGGGAATGGGCGACACTCAGAGGAAGGAAATCCATTCTGTTCCGTCCCAAAGTGTTCTGATAGCTGATATCATGTCTTCTGACAGTCCGACTTAGTGGTGGATTAACGGCCTTCTCCCATAATGTGTTATTGAACTTCGATAGAGTTTGGGGACTCACAGATAAAAAGAATGGTCAGGATTGTAGCAGCAGAGGCCAAGGTGTGCCAAACTTTAAAGGTATAGTTTGTATATGTTATGAAGTGAGGTTGTGTGAGGTACTTCTCTATAGCCAGTGCTATAGACACTACCTACAAGAGAAGCAGACCAGAGTACCAGCAGGAAGCTAAGCAATGTACTGCTGTGTGTTTGCTATATTTAGAATATGTTCACCGCTTTCACTGTTGCTGATCTACCGCTGCCTCGATCGGATAGTAACCATTTCAAAGAGGATTTTAATCAGTTACCTTTTAAAAATGATCATTTAACTGTAATGATATGTACTGTAGACTAAATTATGTTCAATGTACTTTGTTTTCATTTTGGGTCTGGCTATAACTGTGGAAACTCTTACCTTCATAATGTTCCTTCAGACAGCTTTGGATCCTAATTTACGTGTTTTATTCAAGTTTTTACTTTTTCTTTAAACAATCTGAGTATCTGAGGCACTTGTTATGATAGCAAATCTTTCTTTCTTTCTTTATTTGGTGATTGTTCCTGTGACTTTCTTCTCCTCTAACTGACAATACTGTAATTAAAAGTGATAAAGCTGACACTTATTCCCTGTCCTGTGTGTGTGTGTGTGTGTGTGTGTCTGTTTGTTATAGAACTATAACAAGGAGCAACCTGCATGTGATCCAGGCTCGTGTTTTCTCCAAGAACCCCCACCTGCGTTACATGTGAGTACACACTCCAAGGCAAACATCAACAATATGCATGCACACACTAATACACAAGTGCACACTGTCACTTATGTCTGTTCTTGAGGACAAACGTCCTGCATATGTACTGGAAAAGAACACACACACACACACACACACACACACACACACACACACACACACACACACACACACACACACACACACACACACACACACAGCAATAATAATGAAAATAATGATTCAATTTAGAAGCATTCCTTTTGTGGGTTGAGGACAAAGCCATGATGCTGTCAGCAATGTGACTTTAATTCCGTACTAATGCTTGAGATAAATGGACACTAGAGAGTATTTGCAATAGGCAGAAATAATATTAAAAATGCAGTTGGATCATGCTTTAGAGTTACTGAAGAATAGGATATTTATTCAATCTATAACCTGGAAGCAGAGGAATTCTTATTATATTAATGATGAGGTAACATGTTAATGAGAATGGTTGTATTTAGTATGATCAAATGGTGACTTCATGAAGTCATGTAGTCAATCACACTTACAGTGCACTTCGTATTGCACTACAGCAGCAGGGCTGAGACCTTCTGACTCTCAGTCCCTGATATGGCTCAAACTCCAGAAACACATCTACCAAAACCTAGCTCAATAATGTCCTTCCTTCTCACCACATCTTCCTGTCTGTCCTGTCACTTACACTTCCATAGTCCCTAAGCCAGACTTGACAAAGAAGACATGAAACAGCTGTTTCCAATCAGCATGACTAGTGAAATGGTGTTGACATGTACAATACAGACATGTGACATAAAAGCCACACATGCTAATTCTTCATCCTTCCTGGGTTCCTGGTATTAATTAAAAAGCTACAAATCAAACACATATTTCTTCTTTCTTTAAGAGTCATTTTATGATGAAGGTCGTCTTATATTGGCCAACATGGTTATAAAGATGTGTGTGATGTTAGAAAGTTAATATTAGCAAAACATATTGTCAGTCTGCAGCTTTAGTTCAAAAGTAATTACAATTACTAATGTCATATTTCTTCATATGAAGATAAAAATGCTTTGTGTGAGAGGTGAGGTGGAGGGTTGGTGATTAATCACATTAGACGTGAATCACTTTCACAATGAGAGGGAAATCGGTTTAGTTGAGCTGTGTGTAGAGGAGCATCACTGAGGTGGAGAGGATCCTTCAAATAGCCGACCAGAAAATCTGTCTGCCCAAATTATCATCATGAATTTCAGTTATTTTAAGCAGCATTAGCCCTGCTATAACTATAGAGTCACTCATCTACTGCCAGAGATTTTTATTCATACATTTGATTCACTCTGTAGTATATTTTGGATTTTGATTGTGTCACACTGTATACATGTAGGTGTTCGTCTTATTTTGTCCACCCCTTTACATCATTTCATGTAGATAGTAATCTACTTATTGTGTTTGTTAGTTTGGTTTGGTTAGACTCCTGCTAAAGCCATAACTATCACATGTATTACACATTATATATTTAACAAAGTACTTATAGTAGTACTATATGCATATGTAATACTACTGTCTACCTATTAATCCATCTTCAAAGGCGACTGCTGGTCTTTTCACCATATACTGACTTTTTTTGATCAAACAATTCCCATGTATTTTCTATGTTAAAATGAATGGAATATGGCTCCATATGAGCAGGGTTGTCAACCTCCGCTGGGTTTTACTCTTTGAAACATTGTCTGTATGTGTGAGCTTCTCAGTGAAAGCCATTTCCAAAATGCTGCTACTGCTGAATCTAGACCCTAAAGTCTTTCCTTTGTTTTCTGGACTACTCATGAAGTCTGTCTTTCCCCTCTGTGTATCCCTCCTCCTCCTTCTCCTTTTATCTTCACCCTCCCCTTGCACTGTTCCTCCTGTCTCTCTTCATTTCTTAAGTCTGAAGTCAAAGTGGCCTGTAAGTGATGAAGCAATGTATGCATAGTTGTATGTGTGCAGAAAAGGCCCACAGTGGTGCTATGAGAGACCATCAGCTCACCATCTGTGTGATGTAACCGTATGTTATCGTGCAAGGAACGCTATCCTCAGCAGATGTGTTACGAGTCCTCTAATATCTTAAATGGCTCCTCAAACAGTGGTGAGTGACTTCTTTATGGAGCATAAAAGTGACATTTGTTCCAAAATGTGTGTCAAAGGCATTCAGAGTTGCCAGATTTTTGTGAATGAAGCACAGAGTGTGTCTGTGACCAGATCTGCTTACGATTTTGACCAACAGTTGCTGGATTGAATATTTATTTGTACCAAGGCCATGTGCAGACTGACAGTACCGCGACATTTGTTTCAATGTGACCATCATGTTGGCGGGTTCAAGGTCAAGGTTCTAGAAAACAAAACAAAAATAGTTGAACCAGACTCAAACACAAATCAGACGCAAATCAAATATATAGGATATACTATATACCAGGGATGGGCAACAGTTGGAGCTCCGCGAGGGGTGGGGGGTGCCGTCGGAGCTCCGGGGGGGGGGGCCTTCTGCCAGTGAGGACACACCTTTTGTGGCCCTCCCTATCCTCAAAGTTGCCCATCCCTGCTGTATACATTGGATACCATCATTTTAAAAGTGTTTGTATAATCAACAAATAGTAATAATCTCTTACTGATTCACCTATTAGAGCATGGTTAACTAAAATCTTCATGAATATTTAGTTGTAGTTATATCACATTAAAACACAGACGGTGATCACAGAATGCAGGTTTACCAGCTCATTAGAGCGCCTGGCTGTTTCTGTACTGAAGCTTCTCTAGACTTTACTTTTCGGGGAGAAACATCAGGGAGGGTCTTTTTTAAAGTCTTCTCATGCTGGATTTACATTTTATTTTAGCTTTCCTAGGTGACATTTAATGAAAAAGTTGTACATGAAAGGATTGATTGTGTCTATGCCACAGCTCAGAAAAGGTGTTTCAACAAGTGCCATCACATCCTGAGCCAGAGCTGTTGTGGGTTTACCTGTGCAAAGCTCACATTAAACTGCAACACATGAACTGCACCACTGTTGCAATAGGACAAGGTACTATGAAGCGCTACGATTGTATGTGCTCAGAATTACATTTCCTTAGTGTTTCTATGCTGCACAGATTAATGTTCCTCTCCACTTACCTATACTGCAGGCAGAGGCAACATTTGTCAGGGCTGCCCTTGTGTATAAGTAAGTAAGCAGTGTTCAAGGTGAGGTGGCCCATAAACCACGACTTAATCAGCTGCTTCAGTGTGGTAGCTTTAATGGAGCACTGCAGCCAGCAGGGACTTATACCAACACATGCTTACATGTTACCACAGCACGCTGAATAATACCTTATCGAGGGCATAACGGGTCATTTGCATGATCTTCACCGAGACAGTATATTGAAAAGGACCTTACACAAGAATACAGACTAGAAATGTTTTATTTATTTTTTACAAGTAGAGTAAAATCTCAGAAATGTTCATCTTGAAGAAAAATAGAATTATTGTTGTCATATGTAGTGGTGTTGTCTGCAGGCCAAGAATGTTGCATTTAGTTAAAAAAAAAAGAAGCTTTCAATACAAGGCAGTCATCCACAGTACAGATTCCAAAAGACATATACCTTGTCACGCAGCGTGTTTGGACCCAAATGCAGCACTGAAAACCAGGAACAGTTTGTAATGATGTTTCATTTCAGAGCTCAGCAGGTACAGGGCAGGACAGATAATCAGCACAAATGTGAACAAACAGCAGACCAACCAGTAGGGGACAGGCAGAAGGTAGGTCATGGCCAGGCAGAGGATCAGGAATCAGACAAGACAGGCAGGTCAGAGGCAGGAAATCAGTTCTGCACAAAGTGCTGCAGAGTCTTGCGTGAATCAAAGAACAATCTGGCCATAAGTGGGTGCGCAGAAGAGGCTTAAATACTGGATTAATTGAAGATGAGATACAGCTGGAGCCCAGGTGAGCTGATGAGATGGGAGTGGAACAATACAGAGAAGCAGCAGGTAAGGAGAGAAGCAGACTGTGACACACCCTTTAAAACACGATTCATTGGAAAACATACACTATATGGACAACAGTGTTGGGCCATCTACACATTACACCTACAGGAGCCTTTATAACATATAACATAACATTCCAAATTCATAGGCATTAATATCAAGTTGGTCCCCCTTTGCAGCTATAACAGCTTCCAATCTTCTGGGAAGGCTTTCTACAACATTTTGCAACGTGTCTGTGGGAATGTTTGCCCGTTCATCCAGAAGAGCATTAGTGAGGACAGACACTGATGTTGGACGAGAAGGCCTGGCTCGCAATCTCTGTTCTAGTTCATCCCAAAGGTGTTCAATGGGGTTGAGGTCAGAGCTCTGTGCAGGCCAGTCAAGTTCTTCCACAACAAACTCATCACACCATGCCTTTATGGACCTTGCTTTGTGCACTGGGGCACAAAACAGTCATGCTGGAACAGAGAAGGTTCTTCCCCAAACTGTTTCCACAAAGTTGGAAGCATAGAATTGTCTAAAATGACTTGGTAAGATGAAGCATTAAGATTTCCCTTCACTGGAACTAAGGGGCAGAGGCCAACCCCAGAAATACAACCCCATAGCATTATCCCGCCACCAAACTTTACAGTCAGGCAGGTAACGTTCTCCTGGCATTTGCCAAACCCGGACTCGTCCATCAGACAGCCAGATGGAGAAGCGTGATTCGTCACTCCACAGAACAACGTTTCCACTGCTCCAGAGTCCAGAGGCACCATGTTTTACAACACTCCATCCGACGCTTGCCATTTTGCTTGGTGTTGTAAGGCTTGCATCCAGCTGCTCGGCCATGGAAACCCATGTCATGAAGCTCCCGGCGCACAGTTTTGGTGCTGATATTAATGCCGAGTTGGTTTAGAACTCTGCAGTTATTGAGTCAGCAGAGCTTTGGTGACTTTTACGCACTACGCGCCTCAGCACTCGGCGACCCCACTCTGTAACTTTACGGGGTATGCCACTTCGTGGCTGAGGTTTCTAAACATTTCCACTTTGCAATAATACCACTTACAGTTGATCGTGGAATATCTAGGAGAGAAGGAATTTCACGAACTGACTTGTTGCAACGGTGCATCCTATTACAGCACCTGGTTCAAATTCAGTGAGCTCTTTAGAACGAGCAATTATTTCACACATGTTTGTAAAGGCAGGGTGGTGCTTGATGTTATACACCTATGGCAACGGGACTGAATAAAACACCTTAATTCAATGATTAAGACGAGTGGCCCAATACTTTTGTCCATATAGTGTATCTTTGATTACCAGCTGCAAAATATATAAACACAGTATTCAAGGTAACAGGTGACATCCATGTTAGATGTGAAATTTTCAATTTGCACCATCCAGTTTTAATTATTCAAATATATATTTTACACTTAGCTGAAAAAACATCATCTCTTATATACAGTTCCAGTGGTTATAGATTGAAGGTGTCAAAGCTGCGATGCCAACTCCAAAAGTAATTGCAGACATACTCAAATCCTGCATTTCAGAAAGTTTAAACACAAGTACGTTTACACTTAAATAGCAACTTAACTTCCGTTTTTAGCTTTGACATGCTCCATTAAAAGACATATACTCTGATCCTGTCTACAATTGTTCAGGATGTTATCTGTTAGAACAGAACACTTTACTGCAGCTGTTCAATGTTCAGTGAACAACCAGCAGGTAACATGTGGAGGAAAACTATACGCAACCTCACAATTCTACAACATGCTGCTTTTCTGTTACTGTTATTCTAGTGTCTGAATAGCATATTGTGAAGTTCCCTGTAACCACACTTTTGCTTGGTTATATAATTTTGCTTCACCAATCTCAACTTCCAACTCTAATCAACGGATAATATAATAAATTCCCTGTGAATACAATAACTCAAAAAAGTTAAGTGTTATTAATAACACCTACATAGGAACTACCATTGAAAAATCTCGATCCTGTTTCTAAGGGAGACGCCAGCCACCCGTCTGAGAAAACCCATTTTGGCCGCTTGTACCCGCGATCTGGTTAATATTTATAACAATTCAGTTTGGTAGAAATGCCAAAGTACAAGCAAGAACAGTAATGATATGTCACTTTTCATTAGTGCTGCTGTCATATGTGCAGCCTGTACAGTGTACACAAACAGACATCATTATTAATTTAGCATCTTATGACCTTCACCACAATGCATGTGCTGTAAAATATGCAACGCTCTGTGCTTAGCATCTCTGTCTCCCATGAAGAGATGATTATAATATAGCTTTGTATGACCGCAACCAATGTGATATTAATGCCTCTAAACCGACTGTGAAGAAAAATCATTTGCATCCCTTTATTAAAGGGTAAGGCACCCTCGGAGTCTGCTCGAGTCTTCTCTCCCAGAGAATTCAGCTGAGCCCAACCTTCACATCCCGCATACAAGCTCATTTTGAGCAGAAAAAATAGTTTTTACACACAGTATGTGTTATGTTGGAAAAAAACACATGAATTAACATCATGTGACAACAAAAATCCAACTTATTATATGTACAAAAACATGAACATGGAGTTGGTCTTTAAGTCGTTTACAGAAGAAGCGCTTCTCTTTAAAGCTAGAGGTTGAATCTGTATTAAAGCAGAATGCATGAGTGCATGGACTTGAAGTATTACACTGTTGTCATGGTGAATATAAAATACTACATGTAGTGAGCAACTGTGGAAACTGTGGCCAATCAGGGCTTTAACCAGCTCTACATAGGGGCGCCCATCTTAGTGCTGCTGAGACTTCCTCAACAGCAGGAAGTGGGCAGATGGTGTTTGTTTCTCTCTGTGAAGATGAAGATCTGTGTGTCTCTGTGTGCTGCTAGGAAACTTGGACGTTCTCAGTCCTCCTCAGTCCTCTTCAAACAGGGCCCTGCTTATTAAATGTAATATAAATTATGTTAAGGATATTAAAGATGTAAAAACACAAAATAAATTCTTACCTCTTCACTTTCTCCACATTTTGATTTAATTAATCACAACTTCATTTGAAAATAGATTAGGTTTATTTAATGAGTAGAGATGTTTCATTACATATTCTCAAACAGCCCAAATTGCTTAAACCTACAATGCAGTATTTTGTCTATGTTCATGATAAGATGAGCTAAAAAAGCATCTACATTTATTGTGATAGAAGCCATAATCAATATTTTCATATTAACAATAGCATGCTACAGAAAACACCTGCTAAAGGAGTGGTTCGTAGTAACAACATTATCTCCAACTCTGCACTTCCCCTCAGCTCTACACAGCTTCATAGTGACTTTCAGCTTTTTGTTTTTGTTTTCCTTCTCACAACTTCTCACTGCTCTCATAGTGTCCTTTTGTGGACAGACAGAGTCAGAGACTAGCTGGTGGACATGGTGAAACATTTAGCAGCTAAAGAGACAGCTATTTCCCTCAGGAGCTGGTGGAGACCAATCAATCTGTGTCGGCTGGATGTGTAAATAGCTGACTGCTAACAAGTTGTCATATCAAATTAGAAGCTGATAATATGTCAGTGTTGTGTTCTGGCTTGTACTTCCTGTGGTTGTTTAGTACATTTCTGCATTCATTAACATTAGCATTACCAGTGATCATTAGCATACCAAAGTAGGTGTATGTGCAGTGTTTTAACAATACACTGGTAAATGATTCATAAGGCCACAGTATGCACAGGGGTCACTGCAGGGCCACAACAGAGTCAATGTAAATATATACAAGCCCACAGTGCCAAACAGGGTTCTTATTAGTCAACTAGTTACAAATAATAACAGCTCAGTACAGTTCAACAGCACCAACATATGACCATACAGCTGAATTAGTTACTTTTAGAAACACAAACTAAACCTCAACTTGTTACTGCTGTATTACAGCGCAGGGATTTTAGCTAGGTGGACAAATGAGTGTACATATGGAAACACAAATGTTTCTGTGTAAAGTATCTTTTTAAAGTTTCTCAAAGTCACAATTGTTTACAGAGGGAGAGCTCAGTAAAAATGAACAACACAATGAGTGGACAACACATAACAAGTGTTAATTTGATTGACAAATGGAACAATCATAGACTTCACTGCGTCACACAGACAGAATGACTGACAGTTTTAATTACCGTGGCAACACCTGTCATTTCACAACCCAGTCAGCTGCTCTGAAAATAGCCCATGCTAATAAAGTGTGTGTGTGTGTGTGTGTGTGTCTGTGTGTGTGTGTGTGTGTGTGTGTGTGTGTGTGTGTATGTGCGTGTGTGTGTGTGTGAGAGAGAGACTGTGAGTGTGATGTTGTCCTCAGTGAGTTTCATCTGTAACAGTCATTACAGATAATAAGCATAAACACTCCTATAATGTATGAAGTATCAATAGTAAATGATGATGATAAAATATTTTTGTCAAATATGCAGGTTTTGGTCATGATGTACTCACATCAGAACATTTGTAGTTTACTCCTTTGTGAGGAACAGAGACTGCATCATGTGCTTCCACATGATGCAGTCATGTCAAGGCCATAGTACATGTTAAGTTTTACAGTAAATTAAGTCTTTTCTTAGCCTGAAATATATTAGCAGACCAACAGCAAACATTATCCAATCTGGTTCCCACTTTGGCATAACATGACAGCTGTGTTTATTAGTATGTTTCACAAAGTCAGATTTAAGTGTTGTCCAAATACATGGAGTAGATGGAAGTCTCGTGATATTCCCAGCTTGATTGGCTTAAACTATTTTGTAACAGTCCTGATCAATATGGAATGTGGGAGAACAAACCTGTATGAATAAAGAAAAGTGTAGTGGTTCAAACATTGAGCCATGTGGTACACCAACATTCAAGGAACAAAGAAAAGATCACCAGTTCAGCACTTTGAGGTTTTAAGTCATGATAAACGGCATTACAATGTGAACTGGTCAGTCCTCCACTTTGGTCAAAAATGAAATATCAATGAATATCAAATCAAATCAAATCAAATTTATTTATATTGTCCAATACCACAAATCACACACTTGTCTAATTTGTCCTGATTTAAGTCATTTTCAGAGTCATTTATTTGTGTTGGTAGATGGCAGACAGCTGTTCCAACATGGCAGGGGAGGGGTCAGAAAGCAGAAAAGTTCATATGAAATGATTTTCATTTGAAAATATTTAAGGCAAATGCAGTCAGTGCAGTTTGAGCTCAGTGCCCGGTGCTTCTCTGGCAACATTGATGGGTAATCAGAGACAAAACAGAGATAGTGTCTTTTTTGCTCTCTCCTCTCTTCCCTCCTGTCCTGAGAGGAATACTGATGAGGGCCATAATCTCAGCAGCTATGAATAATAAACATTGTTACATCACCAGCTGAAAGAAGAGGAGGGACACAGATGGAGCATGTGCGACCACAGCAGAGAGACAAACACAGATACAGGTTCACTACAGGAAAACTCATTGTCATTACCAACACTACTACCACTGCTACAACTTCACATACTACTACTGTTCAGGTCATTACAGGTCACTTAGCAAACGCTCTTATCTAGAGCGACTTACAGTGAACTAACTACAGGGACAGGGCAAGGTACTTAACTCAGGGTTAAGTACCAGTGCTCAGGGGCACAATGGTGGCAGCCCTGGTATTGAACTCACAACCATCTAGTGTTGTATTTTCAGACAGATGTTTAAACCCAGCTGAACTCTTCATACTGCTGCTAATACTTCTACATCTGCTACTACTGCCTCTGTTGTTAGTATTAGTCCTGTATTTAGTACTGTTACCACTAGCAGTACCTGTACATCTGTTGCTTCTGTTGTTAGTATTAGTCCTGTATTTAGTAATGTTAGCACTAGCAGTACCTGTACATCTGCTACTACTGCTTCTGTTGTTTGTAATAATTGAAACGGTTCAATGTTCGGTAACCTTTTTTATTGCATAATAATAGATTCACATTTCATTAATGCTATTCCCATTGAGCAGTGAGTCTACAGAAACATGAAACAGTAAACCTGGGGCATGTACTGAGGTAATGAAAGGATTAGATTAAAGGAGAAATAAGATGAAAAGACGAGATGAAAGAAACAATGGAAAAACTCTGCTCTAAGTCTCCAGAAGTACCTGGAGGATTTGGTGGGATTTACTCCAGAAACATATACATTCAACTCCTGCTTCCACTTGTGTTATAGGCCTACTCATAGCCTCTCCTGTGCTCACAACTCTTCTTCTTCTTCTTCTTCTTCTTCTTCTTCTTCTTCTTCTTCTTCTTCTTCTTCTTCTTCTTCTTCTTCTTCTTCTTCTTCTTCTTCTTCTTCTTCTTCTTCTTCTTCTTCTTCTTCTTTTTAATTTTTCCCTATCATGTAACAGCAACATATCTTGATAACTACCGGCCAGAATGTTGTTTTAGAAAAAGGATTCATACTGATGTAGTGAACTAAAGATGACATGTGTTTCCCTGCTGAGGGGCTACACTTGGCTTTTCCTGAACATATTACTATGACATTTGGTGGATACTGTTTGTGATCTTATTAACCTCAATGGTCTCGCAGGACCAATATTGTACTTTTAGCACCCCTATTGGTGTGGCCCTAAGAACAGTAGGCTTAAAGGGCCGGCCAACCCTAAGTGAAATAAATAAACAAAAAAAAGACATTTACTAAATCTGGCTCCTTGGGATAGAGCAGCACAGGAGAAAAGAAAGAAGGAAAATGGTAACTCACTCGTACACCTTCAGTGCTATTACAAACAGAAGTGGAATATTATATTTATAAAGTTCCTCACAACAAAAACTATAACACTTCACAAGGTATCATACACAGAACTACAGACAGTTTTGGAAGCCAAGCTTTTAAACAGGCAGGGTGTGATGGATGAGCCGCTCAGCAGATGACATTCCCCCCCCCCCCCCCCCCCCAGGCTGAACCCACGACTTCAGAGAGATGCACCTCTGGTCTAAAGGACAAAGATCCTCACAGGACAGCGCACACGCTCTCACACAGACCAAACTAGATGCATATCTAAATAACTCAGTGATACAGGAGATTTTTTATTCAGGCCAACGTTATTCACAACCAACTAACGTACACCCCCCACCCACGCGTGCACAGACACAGCCACTTAATTGCCAGAAGTCAATGTTATGCACAATACAAGAGGGATGTACTGTAGGTAAACAACACCATTGTCAGTTTCTTAAAATCTCAGATCTTCACTTGAACATCCCTCTCCCTCCTCAGTGCTGCTTTCCCATTCATGTCATTCCTCTCTGAGTACTTTCAAGCCTGAGAGAACAAATGTGCACACACCAGCACCAATAGTGCAGAGTGGAATACAGCCCAGAATTATAAATCTGCCTCATTCAAACTGCTGACAAACCAGACACCCTCTATAGTGTACATGCTGGCGATGTACCCAATTTGGGAAAAGCACAAATAATGCGATGGAAACGGATATGTATTGTTCCCGATGTTGCTTGTTATTTATTTCATAACATTGTGGATAAGATAAAAGGTCCATTCTGTTTCCAACATAGGGACTGTGATTTCACAAACCAGTTGTTTTTTTATTTACTTACTAAATATTTACTTAATTTACACATTATTGAAAAGTGATTTTGATATTCTGTAGTCACCCCCAGCCCCTACCTGAGTCAGCGTCTCCTACGTCATTCTGCATAATAATGAGCCATGGGCCCACAACCTAAACATTCAGAAGAAGCTTAGAACCTGTACTTTTTAGCTGAATGTTTATTTCCTTCAGTAAAGAAACCCAGTGGAAGTATGGGAAACATATGGAACGTATGGAACATGCTGTATCAGTCATAGGTTTTATGGAAAATTCAGCTATCCTACAGTCAAAGTGGGTGGGGTTCAGACAGTTCATAAAACTTGGTTTAGTTCAAATTAAAAAGAGAGAGAGCGACAAAGAGAGAAAGAGGGAGGGTTAGGGGTTAGAGGGAGAGATGAAAAGCACAGTGCGAGTGTGTGCAAATATATTTCATTATTAATGATATGCCAATATTAAATCAATTTGATGCTTTAAAGGCACATAAATTGCATTGCCAATGAATATTAGGTTAGCAAATACAACATTTAGCGAGGCTGTTGGTATAGACAGATACTTTTGTCAACACTTTGACTTCAGTTCAGATGAGACTTAACAAGTGTTACTGGGAAAGACACATTTAATGTATTTAAATCTGACGTCAGAGCTCCTCCTCATTTATTTGGTCATGTTGTGCTGTGTTAACTTTTAAACAGAACTTGAAATGTTCAACACCTCTTTGATATTGCTTATGTTGAAGCTCAGTGTTAGATAATATTACAGTAATAATGAGGTTATTCATGAAAGTCTATCTTCTTCAAACACCTGCCATTATTGTACAACCACATTCACAATGAGTGAAGCCAGATGTGTGTGTGTGTGCATGTGTGTGTGCGTGTGTGCATGTGTGTATGTGTGTGCGTGTGTGTGTGTGTGAGGGTGTGTGTGCGTGTGTGCAAGTGCATGTGTGTGTGTGTGCATGCATGTGTGTGTGTGTGTGTGTGTGTGTGTGTGTGCACGTGTGTGTGTGAGTGTGTGCGTGTGTGCATGTGTGCGTGTGTGTGTGTGTGTGTGTGTGTGTGTGTGTGTGTGTGTGTGTGTGTGTGTGAGTAAGTGATGGCTTCTTGAGTAGCTCTCATTAAGTTACAATGAAAGTCATTTATTTGGCCTTGCACTAATAGCCTGACTGTCACCATGGTAACTGAAACAGGTTGACAAGATGGAGGTAACAAGTAAAGTGAAGCATTTATAAATAATTTGTGTGATGAATGTCTGCTGTGTGGACAGCTGTGTACTTCACAGCTTTGTGCTGCTGTCACCCTATAGAATAGTGAATGTAGCAAAATGAGCTAACAGCTAATCCTCTCTCAGAATCTGTCGTTAATTGATCCATTAATTGACTAAACCATAAACTGCACTTCCTGCTGCTGGTTGATTATCAGCTGACAGACATTCAATGTCATACCTGCATCTCATGTGCCGCCTGCTCTCCATTTAAAGGAACACTTCATACACAAAATGATCATTTGTATATCAATGACTCACCACTTCTTATCTTAAATTCTCCCAAGCCTCCTGCCTGAACAAGTAATCCAGAAAACAGAGAAATGTCTTGATGAATTGAAGTAAAAGAAGGGCGCGTTTAACAACAGCAAAACTACATCCAAACATCCATTTACAACGAGTTGTGTGAGAGTTTGTAAACGGATGTAATGTAACCACCTGTAACAGTGATGTCGGTGTGGACTGACACTTCCACATCACTGCGACAAGATGACAAGGTTACACCACTGCAGGTGTTTTCAGTCGCTGCTAAATTCTGAAACGATCCTAAGCACACTCCTCTCCCTCCATACAATCACAGCTCGAAAAGAAGAGCCTCGGCCATCTATCCACTCTAATGTGTCCGCTGCTTCGTGGCTACATTTGTTCTGCACGCTACAAACTGCAGAGACGCTTTGAAGACGGTCAAAGATGTAGCAGAGGCATTCAGCATCCTGATAATATGAATGGTGGTGTTTTTATTCCATTGCCAAAGTCTAAAACAACAAAGACCTCATTAGTCATTATTACCACCACTCGGACACCTGCAACTGGGAACATAAAAAAATGCTCTTTTTGTTTAGTAACTGGCATTAGCTAACATTTACTATGCTTAACAGAATGTCTGCAGTTAGTAACATAGTACAGACATCATATTATTGTTAAAAGTTGTGCAATATAGCAATAATAACTACGTAGAGGTGATGTTTAGGGTCACTCTTGTTGTTCAAATGTATTATAATGCCATAAATCTTAAACAGATTGTAATCCATAAAATGTTCACGAGTTTTGAAGCTAAATGTTTTGTCTGAGAGTAAATCAATGCAACCTCTGTGTGTGTGTGTGTGTGTGTGTGTGTGTGTGTGTGTGTGTGTGTGTGTGTGTGTGTGTAGACACTCGTGTTTTCGAAGCTGATTCAGTTTCCACAGATGCACAGATTATTCTCTATGTGTGAATAAACGTGTGTTGGGGGAAATGTACATAACCTTTTTGAAACAAAAAGTCATGCATTTTAATGCACTCCTCTTCTTACTCCCTCTGTCAGGCAGGGATTTCATGAAGAGAGGCATGTGTGTGTGTGTGCGTGTGTGTGTATTGTATTAAGCAGCAGTGGTAGGAACTCCCTGTGGAGAGTAAGGCAGGCAGACTGAGCCACAAAGCGGGTGATGATACATTTTTTTGTTGTTTTTTGAATCTTGAATTGTCATTTAAAGTGCTATAAAAAAACATTTTCAACTTTGTGCTGCTGAAAGCTGCAGTGATGCTGGCAGAAACCATCCCACTGCCACAAAATGAGACTTGATATCATTTATTCATTCAGTGTATTTGTTTGTTTTTTAAAGCAGGCTTTACTCCTTATACTGTATGTACAACACATATGTTGTACTGCATATCTATTGAAGACATGCCCATATTGTAGCGTTCTGAGGTATCTTTTGCTCTGGTGCCAGTCGAAATCCAACCTGAAGAAATAATCACAATCTGTTGTGTCAGACACACTAAACAATAATCTTCAGTCAATCATGAAAATAAACACAAACATTTACTTTACAACTATTACCTCTTCTATTCTTGTCAACTTCTGCATGATGGACATTTCCACATCAGAGTCACTTCTCACTCAGAGGAAATTAATGATTTAGTGATGATGTTGATGAAACTCAACATACACACAGACAGGCAGACAGACAGGCAGACAGACAGACAGACACACAGACAGACACACAGGCAGACAGACAGACAGACACACATACAGGCAGACAGACACACAGACAGACGCACAGACAGGCATACAGACACACAAATACACAGCCAGACACACAGACAGGCAGACAGACAGGCAGACAGACACACAGACAGACACACAGACAGGCATACAGACACACAAATACACAGCCAGACACACAGACAGGCAGACAGACAGGCAGACAGACACACAACCACACAGACAGACACACATACAGGCAGACAGACAGACAGACAGACACACAAACACACATACAGACACACAGACAGACAGAGAGACAGACAGACAGACACACAAACAAACACACAGACAGACAGACACAAACAAACACACAGGCAGACAGACACACATACAGACACACAGACAGGCAGACAGACATACACATAGACAGACACACAGACAGACACACAGACACACACACACACACACACAAACACACACACAGAAAGACAGACAGACAGTCAGACAGACACACACACAGACACACAGACAGACAGACAGACACACAGACAGACACATGCAGACAGACAGACAGCACACACAGACAGACACACAGGCAGACAGACAGACAGACACACATACAGGCAGACAGACACACAGACAGACGCACAGACAGGCATACAGACACACAAATACACAGCCAGACACACATACAGGCAGACAGACAGGCAGACAGACACACAGACAGACACACAGACAGGCATACAGACACACAAATACACAGCCAGACACACAGACAGGCAGACAGACAGGCAAACAGACACACAACCACACAGACAGACACACATACAGGCAGACAGACAGGCAGACAGACAGACAGACAGACACACAAACACACATACAGACACACAGACAGACACGAGAGACAGACAGACAGACACACACACAAACAAACACACAGACAGACAGACACAAACAAACACACAGGCAGACAGACACACATACAGACACACAGACATGCAGACAGACAGGCAGACAGACATACACATAGACAGACACACAGACAGACACACAGACACACACACACACACACAAACACACACACAGAAAGACAGACAGACAGACAGTCAGACAGACACACACACAGACACACAGACAGACAGACAGACACACAGACAGACACATGCAGACAGACAGACACACACACAGACAGATACACAAACAGACAAACAGACAGGCAGACAGACAGACAGACACACACACAGACAGACAGACACACAAACAGACAAACAGACAGGCAGACAGACAGACACACAGCCAGGCAGACAGACAGGCAGACAGACAGTAAGGCAGACAGCCAGACAGGCAGACAGAGAAACACACAGACAGACAGACAGACAGACAGACAGACAGACAGACAGCCAGGCAGACAGACAGGCAGACAGACAGACACACAGACAGGCAGAGAGGCAGACAGACAAACACACAGACAGACACACAAACACACAGACAGACACACAGACAGACAGACACACAGAAAGACAGACAGACAGACACACAGACAGGCAGACAGACAAACACACAGACAGACACACAGACAGGCAGACACACAGACAGACAGACAGACAGACAGACTAACAAACAGACAGACACACAGACAGACATATAGACAGACAGACAGGCAGGCAGGCAGAAAGCCAGGCAGGCAGACAGACAGGCAGACAGACACACAGACACACAGACAGGCATACAGACACACAAATACACATACAGACACACAGACAGGCAGACAGACAAACAGACACACAGACAGACAGACAGACAGACACACAAACACACAGACAGACACACAGACAAACACACACACAGAAATACAGACAGACACACACAGAGAGACAGACAGACAGACAGACACAGACAGACAGACAGACACACAGACAGACAGACACACAGACACACAGACAGACACAGACAGACAGACACACACACACAGACAGACACACAACACACAGACAGACACACAACACACAGACAGACACACAATACAGACAGACAGACAGACAGACAGACACACACAGACAGACAGACACACACACAGACAGACAGACACACAGACACACAGACAGACAGACAGACAGACACACACAAACATACACACACAGACAGACACACAGACACACACACAGACATGCAGACAGAGACACAGACACACAGACAGATACATACATACACACACACACTTACAGACACAGAGACACGGTCGTCTGTCAGTGGCTCTGTGAAGATGTCTTAGTGAGGACACACTGAGCTGATGTGTTGTGAAACACACAGATAGAAGCAGAGACAGGAATCATAAAAAAAAGCTCCTATAATAATTATAATAATAATAATAACATAATAATATTACCAACATAACAACATTATTTACAAAATATAACTATTACAACTAAACTAAGAAAACAATTCTTAACTAAAGGTCAACTCACAGCTTCACTAGTTAAGATAAGATGCAGATGTGAAGTCACATGACAACGTCCCATGACATAATGTTGTCAGTAAAACATACTCAGCTTTTGGGTTCACACCAGGAACGCTCGTCCCTGGTGTGAAAGTCTGTGTTTGTTTGACCCTCCATGCTCCCTCACTACCACCCTCGGTGACTTTCACACTAAATACTACGTTCGTTGCTCTGAACCTTTGCAAAATGACACGGATGGGTTAATATTGGCGTCCCCCTCCCTTGTCAAAGTCACACATTTTGTCTACCTATGCATCCACCCAGACCTCCTCCCTATGAGGTTTTGTGGCTGCACAACAAAGTCACACGATTTCCAGCCATACCTCATCTGCCCATTAGTGTTCTTTACCAGGTAAATGTAAAATGAGTCGTATTCATTTTGCCTGGTGAGGAAAGTCTCACTGTTCCAGGATCAGATAGACAGCTTATCGACACAGGACATGTTTCAGCCGCTGATTCTCAGTAGTCCATCTTCACCTCACTACCTGTGTAAATGCAACCAAAAGTGTATTTTTACACTTCAGGGTGACCGACACTCAATACTTTGAACACATCGTGATGAAGCACCGCTGCTGCTCTGCTAGCGTGCTGCTCATGTTACGCCTCCAGGGGAGACACGGTGTCAGGGTTGTAAGGTGGAGGCTGTAAACCATGCACACACGCTTACATTGACTTTGACACTGATGTTAAACAAAGCAGTCTACCGGTCACCATGAGTCCCATTCCTCCAGTGTAATAGGGAGTTTTCTGATGTTTTATAACAGGGAAAGTCACAAGTAAACTTTTTACTTTGATTGTTTTTATTTGAATTCAAAACTAATCTTGTCTAAAAAATGGACTTTAATCTATACACCTCTGAGAGACATCTCACCTCTAAATCCACATCTAGAGAAAGTCAAAATGACATCTGAAATCAAAATATACAAAGCTGTATTCACAGGACAGGATCTCAATATCTCTGAAATATAATTGTGCTGAAATTTTCACTATGTTTCACTTTACACAACAATTGATTTTTGTATCATTACTGTGATTAATTTCAATTGAAAAAATTATTTCAAAATTCTAGTAGACATCCCAGAGTTTCCCAAAGATATTTCCATCAGCCATAAAATCATTGTTTTACACTAAACTAAATTAAAAATACAGATTCTTACAAATAAAAAACTTGCAATAAAACACACACTTGGACAATTCTGAACACTCACTGTGCCGGATAGGACGAGCAGTTCTAATGTTATCTGATGATGATGAAAACTTATTACGTTCATTAATATTGCTGTGGAACTGATATTACTGGGAACTTTATGGCTCTTCTCACGACTGTTACAATACGTTGTAGCATTATGTCACAGAGGTCTTACTTTAAAGTACAAGAAAATAACCCAATGATGTCATTCTGGTTTTATTGAATTTGGCTTGAGACTTCAAATGTGTATCCGAAAAACTTGTCATTAACTTATGTATGGAGTTTGAAAGACAAGGCCATGGCCAGGCCATGGTCAGACCCTACACCCCAGCTCGTTCACTTTGCTCTGCATCGGCCAATCGGCTCGCTGCTCCCTCACTGTGAGTGGGACCCAGATTCTCCTCAAATAAAACCGCATGTTTGCTATCCTGGCTCCAAAATGGTGGAACGAGCTCCCCATTGATGTCAGGTCAGCAGACAGTTTTCACACCTTCTAGTGCAGACTGAAAACCCAACTGTGTTGGCTGCACCTCAGCGAATGCAAAAAACTAATAAAACAAATAAAATAATAATAATTATGTTCTTTGTATTTTGCACTTATATAGGTTTGGTTTATTTGTAGCTAATGGTTGAATTTGTATTCTATTGTTTCTGTATGTTGCACTTTTGTTTGGCTTATTTGAAGCAATTGTGCTTGCAAGTTTCTTGCTGTTCAGAGTTGTACCCTCTAATTGTTTGCACTTATTGTAAGTCGCTTTGGACAAAAGCGTCAGCTAAATTAACTGTAATTTAATTAAACAAACATTGAATGTGGCCATTTCCAAGGAAGGACTAACTACTCAGTTGCATTATTAGTTAATGAAGGATGCACTATTATTGGAAGTAAATAAAAAGCTCTAAAAATCTTTTAAAAATCTGTCCCCCAACTTAATGAAAGTGCACCCTTCAATGCAGCTCTCAAACATCAACACAGAGATGAATAAAACCCTCTCTTTCACTCAGGAGTCCTCTAACAATATGCTGCTTCATGAACTTATGCACACTATTATTATTATTATTATTATTATTATTATTATTATTATTATTATTATTATTATTATTATTATTATTATTATTATTATTATTCCATAATGTTTATCTGTGGCATGTGTGTGTTTAAGACACAAAGATAGAGAGAGATTGTTGTTTTTGCATTGAGTGTTAAGCACATTAACCTTCATATGCACGCTGTACGATTCTTACACACATTTACATGAATGCACACAACACTCACATGTACACACTCACACACCTCCACTTGTACAAATACACACACCTCTGTAAACAAGATAAACACACACACACACAGCCCCCGACCTTCTCATGGTCATGACTCATTTCCCTCATTGCTCATTCTGAATTGTAATAACACACACATACACACGCAGCATATACGCATGCACGCATGCACAGACTGTTTTTAATATTAGGCTGTCCTTTTCTGTCTTACTGTAGTCAGGTTGACCTTTCCAAAGGACACCTTGTGCATGTAGAAAGGCGCGGGGGGGCTGATCCAAAGGGTCTTCAAAGCCATGAGTGAGTACATTTATAGCAGAGGAGGTCAGAGGGAGTTACAGGACAGTGAGAGGTCACTCTGAGCTGCACGCAGTGTCAATATTCTGCACATGCACATTTAAATTAAATTATTAAAAAATATATATATTTTACAATTGCTAAAAGTGAACTCAGTATAGAGAAATGTGTGTTACTAACTTTAAAATAAACTGTGAAACTACTTATCCAAAAGTTAGGAATTAACATTCATGCTAAATGTCATGTTTCATGTTTAGGGGCATGAGTCCAAACCTCTGGGACAAAACTACTCAGAACACAAGCTGATGATTCATTCTTCACAGCTGATATATAAACATGTTGTTTTCAGCCCTCAGGGAGAGATACTGTGTGTGTGTGTGTGTGTGTGTGTGTGTGTGTGTGTGTGTGTGTGTGTGTGTGTGTCTGTGTGTGTGTGTGTGTGTGTGTGTGTGTGTGTGTGTGTGTGTGTGTGTGTGTGTGTGTGTGTGTGTGTATATGCTCATAACTCATAGTTTATTCCTGTAGTGAATATGCATGCTGGCACTTAACTTTGCAATCAACATTTGCATGATAAGATGGAGATGTAACTCACTCTGCATAATGTCATCTCAGTGTTTCTCAGACAAAACCTGCATAATATGTACATGCTGATCAAGCATCTTCCTAAAAAAAGACTGACTGCTGTTATTGATGACATGCTATAAGTCCCTTCCTGGGTAAAATAAGTCATGTGCAGTTTTAAAACTACAGATCAGCTCAAGGGCCCTCAGAGCCATCAAAGGGCCCGTACATCACATACATGGCCTGTGGGTCATTGTTTCATTGGTTTGTAATTAGAGACATGGGCTCCCTCAGTTGGGCAGCTTGTAAGGAGTGTGATTTGTGTAGCTGCCTGCTGTGGCAGTCTTACGGAGAAGACCTACTAAGTGAACTAATCGCGAGAAAACATAGCCTCTTCTCACTCATTTCAGATCACAGCGGGTGTGTCAACGCTTGCACATTGCGTAAATAAGCAACCTGCATTTTGACCCACAATGTACGTGACATACCGAGCTACACTTCCTTTTTGTTTATTTTTTCGTATTCCTGAAGACCAAGGACATGGAAAAGAATGATCCCAGACAGGAGGGGTGAATTTCTATTTAACTCACCTGTTGTAAATATATTAAGGCTTAAAGTTACACATTATTAGGGCCGTGGTCTCATTGAGTGACAGGTGTGGGCCGTCTCAGGCTGCTAGCGGTCTGCTCTGCTGCGTCAACCGGGCCCACCTCAATTCCACCTCCGATGCCCACTTTTGGATTAGCCGGGAGTTAGACGGAGCCAAGATGGCGACGTCCACCCACTTTCAGAAACCTATGTCACGGACACTACGTCCATATTTTATACAGGGATTATTATGATTATGTGTGTCTGTGAGTGGGTGTCTGCTTGTTTTCATGACTCGATCAGATGTTGTGTTAACTTCTTGCAATTCTATTCACCAGTAAAATGAGAAACTCTTTATTTAATCAATTTCATCTGATTTTCTAGTTTGTTGTTATTTATCACCACCTGCTAAATGCTTTGCTTCATTTGTAGTATGTTGACATGACGAGTGAGCGTTGATGACTTATCAACATTGTTTCCATTATGTTAATAATGGCATGTATTCTGGGCAGCATTATATATGTTGTGAAACTTTGTTGTATATAAAGATCGTTTCTAGGAGACAGGGTGTAGGAAGTCTTTCAGCTCAAATCTTTAAAAACTCTTCATAAATATCTAGTTATAAAACAAATAAAGACTCAGTAGTTTCCTAAAACAGATGGTCAATGTAGTGTTGATCAAACAAAAAGGAGTAAATACTGCATTTGTTGGGGACTATTTTCAGCGGCGGATTAATCCACATTTGGTTCTCTAGTGAGTGTCTGTGGCAACAGTACGGTGTGTGTGTGGGATTGAGTGAGAATAAAGTACAGTGTGTGTGTGTTCATGGTAATGAAGCAACATGTCACTCAGTGCAACAATGAGGCTCATTGATGAGTTTTTAACAACAATGTAGCTCTATGGCTCAGAGGAAGAAGATATATCAGGCTGTGATACACACACAGTACTTGTTAGTACATTCAGTGATGGTCGGGACATAATGACTATAATAAAGACGAGAAGATAAACATGGAAGTGATTTATGCATGGAAAAAGCAATGTATTCAGTATTTTGCTGGAGTACAAATCTCATTTTAAAGGTCCCCAAAGAAATAAGTTGTTTCAAAGAGTGAGGATTGAATCAACAACAACACATGTGTGTGAGGAGCTCAGCCGTGTAACAGTGGAGGACGTGGGGTCACTTTACTTTTTTACCAGAGGAACTAGAGTCTGTGTAATGTCATCAAACTATCAAGTCAAGTGTGAAATATAACACACACACACACACACACGCACGCACACACACACACACACACACACACACACACACACAGACAGACAGACAGACAGACAGACAGACAGACAGACAGACAGACAGACACACACACACACACACACACAGTGACATCCCTACACAGGAGGTTTTAATAATCCCTTTATTGTTGATAATGATGTGATTTGGATTCCAGTGGGTGCCTCGTCCCTCCACTCACACCAGCCTGAGCCCCTCTTCATAGTTGACTTTATGTTGCCATGGAGATGGACACCTGTGTTTTTCTGTTGTCTGTTACTGCGAGTCAGAAGGGGTTACGAGGGAATTGAGTCGTGACTCGACTGTGTAAAGTTCAGACGCTGCTGTGTGTGCAGGCCTGTGTGCATGTGTACGTAATGTTGGAGGCTCCTCCAGCTCTTATTCTCTCTGAAGGCCCAGACACACAAAACACTCGTTACAGAACAAGTGGAGACGGAGATATCACGTCTTGGCCAAAAAGTCGCATTTGGACACACTGCAAAGACTACAGCTACTAGCACGTTCTGCGCCTGCGTGAGAGGAAATAACTCAATAACAGCCGGTGGTGGTAGTCTGTATTCGTCATTAGGAAACCATATGACAATGACTGTAAATATACAAGTCGTTGTTATGATACATTATAAAAAAGCAGCATTTGCAGACCATTTTCACACCACTCTCGCCCACTTATCTTAATTCCAGATGGTGTATATGAATGATCAGATGAGACGAAGATTAAAAATTAAAAGAGAGCCTACTTGACTTTAGTCGTTTGTTTTGTTTCCTCATGTTTTGTTTCTCTTCTCGTGCACTGATTGGCTTAAACTGAATAGCCAATCAGGGTGATTTCCTTTGCCGACAGTCCCTGACGCTGATTCAACATTCTGAATCAGCAGCAGAGAAGGTCCGGAACACACTGCAGAAACTACGCAGACGTTCACTGACGGCTACGCAATTAACCTACAGCTTGGTGTGTCAGGGTGACATTTAAAACACGATGTGTTGGTGATGTCACTGAAATGGAAACCCTCAGAAATCCAAATGAAACATCCCCAGACAGTCAGTGGTATCAGAGACTAGAGCTGATTGTTCCAGGCTCCTTTAATGCAGCAGTTTCAACACATTAAGCAGCTTGGATGTGTTTTGAAACTAGCAATGATCTTAAAGTTGTTGTTTTTTTGTAATAACCAATAACCCGTTTAGGACTTGAAGAGATATCATGGATAACTGGCTTTATTTGTATTATTATGCATTACTTTTATCACATCAACTTAACTCACAAACAAACTGGACATGCTCTTGGCACCTAGTAAAATTAAATACATAAATGAACTGAAAGAAAGCACTTTAAACACATAGTTCTCGCACAGGCTGTGGAAGCAGTGCCTACGTTCAGTTGTAGCTTTGCTGTAATCAAATGTTCTACTAAAGACAAATCCTTAATACGAAAAGCTTCATTATTTATTTTGAGTCAAAAAATTATAGATTTTACTTTTTGACTCAAAAGGCTCCTTCAGGCATGAATTCTTCTCCATTTTGTATCCTTCGTTATCCTTCGTTGTCCACACAACCAAGCTCCTCAGCTGTGCTGCCCAGTCATAGTTTCATTTTGGCTTTCTTATTTTGCATTATTCATTGTGATATAATTTCTTCTAGAACTAGGACCGATTATGAGCAGGGGACTGGAACAGAAAAAGCAGTCTTGGTAAAACATTAATTCAAAATCAACTTTAATTTATTGTTATTAAACATATGCAAACCACTTGTTGTTTCTTAGAGTGGTTATGTCGGGTGTGTGTATATGTATATATATATAAATGCTAATGAATCATAGGTCAATAATGATATGTTATTGTTGAACAAAAATAAAGATCAGGGGTTCAGATTGTAACAGTAAGGTCTGCAGTTGATACTGGTTTACCTTCGTATGAGGACAGTTAACACCAAGATGTTTCAGGCTTTGAGAAAGACTGAGTGAGTTGCAGTGAGACATCAGGCACAGCTTGTCTGACAGAATGAACACATCAATACACAGTGAGCCCAACAAGTCTGACCTCTTGGGGTCATTTTGAAAGGGAAGTTTCTCACATGTGTCTCTTTCTCTCTCTCTCCCACAGAAACCTGTCCAAGAACCTCATGTTGACCACATTGTCCTGGCAGATCTTTGAACATCTGCAGCTCTTCGAACTGTAAGTTGACCATTATTTATTAGTCACAGCTGGGACATTGTACCCACACTGTTCTCCTGTCATGGTTGCCTGCACAGTCACAGTAAACAGTCCAGAATACTAATAGATAGACAGACAGACACACAGATAGATAGAGAGATAGACAGACAGACAGACAGACAGACAGACAGACAGATCCGCAGACAGTGAAAGAAGATGTCAGGATGATCTCTACAGCTCGACAGCTATTTCTATTGTTTTCCTCTTGTTGGTATGGAGTCTCACCATTGTTGTTGATGAGACCAAAGATAGTGGTGTCGTCCATGTACTGTTGGTGAGACATGAGCTGGTTGGTGTCAATAAAGAAAAGCAGAGGAGATAACACACAGCCCTGTGGTGCACCAGTACTCAGGGTCAGAGGGCATGCTGTGGCCTTGTTAAACTTGACTGATAGAATTCTGTTTCTAAGAAAGTCCACTATCCAGTAGCATAGAGCTGGGTTGATGTTCTGGCTTGTGTTAGTCTAGTTATCAGAGGTGACTGCTTCACTATCACAACTAATCTTTGTACCATGTCTATTTTCTACACAATAGCTCACCAACCTGAAAATTATTAAAAGGTGACAAGCAGGAACATTTGCAGATTAAAACACGCTTTTCATTGATGAAAATTAAGTTGTCCAGTTTCTTGCTAAGAAAGTGAGTAGAGTAGTGCTACAGGAAATCCCACTGGCCATATTTACTGGATATGTTAATCTTCATGTGGGTGGTTCAAGAAACAGCTTATTTATTTAGTCAGTATACACTCATCAGGTGCAGTGAGTGTTAGAAAAGAGCTTATGTAATCAAGAGGCCTCATATATTAGCATGTGTACATATCTAAAGAGCAGTTTAGGAGGTTCATTTAGGGTTTTCTTCAGAGCTGGATCTGAATCACTTTAGGCAGAATGTGTTCAAACACCCAGTGCAGCGTGACTGTCATTGCTACTTTCAGACCGATTCAGTTGTCATTTTCACGCCCAGATTATGTGCCGTTTAACTCACAGAAGTGGAGTTGGACATGCCCTAAATGCTCTCGCGCCATGCACTTTAGATCATGCATTATTTTTTTTTATTCAGGGGTTTCTCTGAGAGCAATGCTATCTTTTTTTTAGGAATGCCCTGATCACATTCACAGTTACATATTCACACCTGGAAGCTGCCCAGTTCAACCTCAGTCTGATCTTCTGCAGGGGTTTGGGTTTAGGTGGTGGTAAGGAGGGAGGGGCAAGTGCTGCTTTCACTTTCCCAACCCAGATTCATCCTGCCGGTCTGGGGGATCAAACCGATAAAAGATATGTGCATATCATTTATTTTTGCAGAAATACACATAGAAACCCAACCGTAACGCTGCTGAGTCAGCTTGTCCTGATAATAATTAGACCTATAATTACCACTGTGCTCTCATGTTCAAGGTAACACTGCTAGTCTTCATATCAAAGAGTGAAAGCTAAAGGAAGAGGGTCTCTTTACTTGTCTCTAGGGGCAGTGAGACATCCTCAGTTAAGTAACATGCTTCACTTCATTTCCGTTTCAAAGCTTCCACTCAAATGCTTTGTTTTCTTTTTTTTCCTCTTGTGATTTTAATGTCCTTGTTTGAAATCTTTGACATAATGCTGCTGTTGTTGTTTGAAATGTTGGTATCATGGCGACACACATACACACATGTTCTGTACTATTAGTATCGTCACATTCATTCTGTTTTCATTGAAACGTAACACATGGCTGCTGTCCAGGGACGCTGAATCCTCTGCCCTGGTATTTTACCTATTTCCACAATTTACCTCCACAGGATGTCAGAATAGCAGCTCCTGAGTAACACACCTGCGTCTGTCACTGTTGTTTTCACTAATCGCATATAAACCATCATGTAAAATGGTGTCAGTTCTGTCGGAACTACTGGGAATTGAAGAAACATACATGCTTTATTCTTTGAATAGTATCACAGTGGATTTTAAAGACATAATGTTGCATATTCTATTTGCCCTGCATGATTCCTGAGCTGAACTTCTAGCTCCTTCAGACAGTGAGGACTGAAATATGTTTTTAGAATCAGAGGCCTCAAAAGCAGAGGGAAAAGAGGGAGGGTGTGAAAGCTTCACCTCTACTGGGCAGAGTAGAGGCTGTGGTCGATCATGGCACAACAACATGCCAAGTGCTTGGACCTTTTCAGCAGAATATGCAGTGACTTTAACAGATAGGAGAGATGTGAATCTGAGAAAATATCAATTGAAGAGACAGCATTCAAAATGGCCTTTATATTTTTATGTCAGAACTCAACTTTAATGTGTAAAAGGAAAACTGTCCTGAAAGTCAACACTCATTACCTCATGTCATGTCACATCGTGTCACGTCCCGTCGTGTCATGTCACGGCCCGTGACGTCATATCATGTCAAAGTATCCCGTACCGTTTTTTCTCAACATTTCTCCACCCACACACAAGATTCACAAGCTCTGTACAAGCTCTGAGCTGCAGCTTACAGGTCACCATCTTCCTCCACGAATGAAATGTTATGTATGATAAGCAAAAACTAAAATAACTTTGATCAGTAGAACTAGAATCTTGATTATTGAGCTAATAATCTATTTGTCACTTTTTTTTTTGATTCATGTCAAAAAGACTTTTCATTGTTTTCTTTACAACTTAAAGTACCAAGAAAATAAAGCACATATGTTTACAGCAGAGGTGATAACAACTGAATAATGATGCTGGAATAAACAGACTTCATACAGACGGATGCACCTGCTCTCTAATCTTTACGATTGCAGTGGCTAATCTATGTGGGCCAAAATATTTTTAGCCATCTGCTATGTAATTAACTCTTACATGGAGTTACCCAAGTACGTTATGTAGTGGATGTGGAATTAATAACATGTATTCAGAGATAATAAACTCAGCAGCTAATGTACTGGAGCATAGTCACCGTCACGTGTGTGTTCCTGGCAACGACTTGTTTTCACTGGTTATGCAGATCATTTTTCTCGGTCTGTGATTTCATTTGTTTAAGTACATATTTATTTAAAACTTTATTTCCACTTGAAAACTAAAGAGAAAAAAAACATAGAAAATAAAAGGTACAATTAAAAGAAATACAAATATCTAGCAATAAAACATGATTATAGGCATAATAAAAATCATAATAATAATTCATCAGATGTAGGTGAAGGCATCAATGTATTATTCAACAGCGTCACTGCTAAGAAATGTCCAGCTAAGATTAATTATGTCCTTAATGAGTTCTCTGAAAGTATTACATGACACCAGATGAATTACTGGTGTGAATGGAGCAGCATGGAACCTGTAAGTGAAGCCAGTTTGCAGAATGTGTCTGAAAGTTTGAACATGGGTTCCACGAGGTGTCCGTTGTCGACCATTGGAAATAAACATATTCTGTTTTAAAGCCAGCAAACATTCTGACAAAGATAACATGATGTGACACCAGGTACATTGAGAATACAACTGTTCTCTGATGTGCTGCCTCTTTGGTTAATGTGGTTAATGAGTTAGAAACTGAAAATACTTCGTCAAGGGTTCCTGTAAGAGGATTAAAAGAAACCAATGTTCATTAGTGGTTGGAGAAAAGATCTGTACAGCAATGGTATAGATGCATAGTATGTGCACACACACACACACACACACACACACACACACACACACACACACACACACACACACACACACACAGTGGCGGGCCATGATGCCATGGCTCTAGAAACTATACATTTAGACAGAAACACAGTATAACCGAGCGTTGCATCACCTTAACATAATCAAGTACAACAGAGTTATATTAATATTTCCGAAACATTTATAATCAATAAATCCGCATTTACAATTAAGAGTGTTAAACTATCAGCTTTAAGATCGCTTGGATACTGTCAAAACTTAAAAATAAAAGGCGCTTTTAAGGGATTAGTCTACAAAGTTGTATTAAGTCCACCAAAAGTATGTGAGCTTTATCAAGTGTGTTCACTAAACAGCGACAAAGCAGTTTCATTTAAGAAATGTGACGATAGAGAATCAGTCTTTTCAATATTTCCCTATTTTTGTTCACCTTTTCGTTGTGGAATCTAAATTAGCTCGTTCATGTTCAGTTTGCTAGCTCTGCCTAGCTCTGCGTAGCTCTGCCTCTCAATAGTGCGTATCCAATCAAAAGACGTGGACGTGCTGACGTTATCGTACGCCTGCTAGCTGGCCCCGGTGTCGCCAACTCGAAATCTGATCGGCTAACGCCACAGTTTTGTTTCCGTTCACTTTAAGCGACAGGCGCCCGCACTGTTGATTCTGAAGGCCTAAGGGCAGATTTCTTGGACCCTGGCAACACATTATGGCTAAAATATGATTGGATAAAACAGGAGTGTCAAACTAATTTTAGTTCAGGGGCCACATGCAGCATAATTTAATCTCAAGTGGGCCGGACCAGTAACATCACAGCATAATAACATATAAATAACCTTTCGTTTCCCTTCGTCTTAGTGCAAGAAATTACAAGTACATTCTGAAAATGTTCAAATTTAATGAACTATCTTTTTACAAAACATTATGAACAACCTGAAAATTCTTGAGAATAAAAGGTGCAATTTCAATAATTATATGCCTCAGTTTATCATTTACACATGTGCATTACAATTTACAGATCACAGTTTATCTACAAAGGCACAAAACATTTTATCACAGGTATCTGGAACAGTACTTTACTTTATGATCAAAACAAATAATTTTTACACTTTGCAAAGTCATCCCGCGGGCCACACCCATGGGATAAAAGCTCTAACATAAAGGCCAGCCCTCCAAATCCCGATCTCAGGCTGGAAGCAGCGCAACCAAGAGGAAAGCTATGAAATGAAGAGAATAGACTATGGGGAATAATTTAATACATATTTGTGGAAAAAAATTATCAAAATTAAATTTATATTCTGATGATGTTTAGGCCAGCAGAGAAGGCCTTGCTGGCCCTGACCACTGCACACACACACACACACACACACACACACACACACACACACACACACACACACACACACACACATATACACTCACACACACACACACATACACTCACACACACACATACACACACACACACACACACACACACACACACACACACACACACACACACACACACACACACACACACCAATGCATTGGGATACATCTGCTCATCTGCTAACTGAGTGACGTGGTGACATCTAAGTGTAATAATGAATATATGATTCAAACATGGCCCTTTTGTGTAGTGTGGTGGTAATTAGTGAACTAGAAGAACATACCATTTTGTACAAGATCATTATTAATTCTTTGACATTTTTCTTATTATGACATATGTTCAGTTTGTACTTGTAATATATCATTTTATATTGCTATATCATACAATATTCATGGTATTACATAAAATCCATATAGATAGATGACAGGATGGACATCTAACTTTATCCAGCCATGTACAACAACTTACAAACTATGCGTGTTATACGAATGAAATATCTCTTATTATTATGAGATGTCATTGATGATGATTTTGTGTAATAACAAGAAAGTCCTGTGATACAACATTATGAAGTTATATTCTGTTATAATAAAAAAAAGGAATAATTTAGTATCCAGTTTTAACATGAATAATAACGTGCTTTCACAATATTTGTTTAGTTTAGTTCAGCTGTACCATATCTAAGAAGGACATAAAAGTGAAATAATGATTTATGAACACAATTCACAATGTCGTACGCAGCAGCTAAAATCAAGGTTTAATCGCCTTTATTCTCGTGATCATGATCGTGAATCTTTGGGCTGTATATCATTTCTGGTTCCCATTGGTTCCACTCATTTTAACAGGGATATTTCAGTCATGTAAGTTTCTGTTGCTTCTCCAACTGTGGGTGATGTGACAGGAGACAGGAGCACACGGCCCATGAGGCAGCGTGTAGATATGTATGTGTGTTACAACATGTTCTGCCAACTTCAGCCTGTGAAGGTGCCGCCAGCTATTCTAGCTGGGATATTTAAAGCAGAGCTGCTGGGATGCTAATAGTGTGATATTTCAAGCTATGAGCTGGTTCAGGCTGCGGGGGCTATTTGCAGCGTGTGGGAGACACAAACACACACACACACACACACACACACACACACACACATACACACACACACACACAAACACAGTGGTGAGATTATACAAAATGCCCTATGAAATAAGAGCATGAAAGTATATTGTAAAATAATGTATTTTAACAATGTAAGACAATATTTAATCAACGTTAAAGATGTATATAACTTTCAACACATAGACCCAACATATAGCCAATCAAATAAGAAGTCATTTTGATTGAATTATTTGAGGTTGCGCTGTGCTGCTGTGGATTTTAAGATCAACATGTGAAATACAATGAAATGTTGGGAAAGCTTGGGATATTTGTAAAATGTCCAATTGAGGAGACTTCCCGATGCCACATTTTAAGGCAGATTTTGTATATTTATTTTTTTAAGGTTTTTCCTCTTCAACTTTATATGCAAATGTCTTTGATTTGCTCTTTTTTTATAGTTATTGCTGGTAGTTTCTTTGAGAAACATTGTGGGGATGTAGGAGGATTTGTTCCTCAAATTTGAGATGTGGCTCTTGGTACACAGACAACTAAGCTAGCTTGATTTAATTGATGCTTTGATTTGCCTGGATCATTAACTTCACAAGGCTTTATAACATGTATCTGCAGCTGTTGTCGTAGCAACAAGTCATGAAACCCAAACATGCACAAATACAGGCTTATTTCTGTTCGCTGGATGAGAACCAATACTCGTATATGAAGTCATCTTCAGATACAAATGAGTCTTCAGAGGTATGATGAGGATGGTACATACATATAATTAAGATTGTACTGCCCCAATTTAGGTCTGGTAGATAAGATGATGTCTTGTCAAAACGATATGAAAATGTCCGTTTTCATTTTTCTATGTCGTTTCTATCAAGATGAGGACGAGACTTTACATGCTGAGCGAACAGCTGTTTTGCTTCGAGAGGGCACAACATGCGGAGACTTTCTCAGACTCAGTTTGAGTAAAACAAGAAGAGCTTGTAAGAAAGTCACACGGACCAGAACATATCTTCTGCAAAGTTTGCATAGTTTCTACAGACATATTCCAAGTGCAGCCCATCTGTTGTCATGTCATCATGACTATAGACTCAACAGAAAGTCTCACACATTGTTTCCAACCAGGCCTGTTCAGATCAGATTCAGGCCATAGCTTCTCTCTCTATAATTTCACTTGAAACTGTCATTTGAAAGTTCTTAATTAAATGTGAAAATACTTTCCATTTGTTAAGTATTTAATTCACACACACACACACGTGTTTATTTTTAAACGCACTGTCCGTAAATGTACGGACATTGTTTCAAATATATTATTGTGGATCGAGCCAAAGAAAGAGAGAGACAGAGAGAGAGAGTACCAGAGGATGTATTTTAATGTTTTGGAAGCAGGGCAGCTCCTCTGAGAAGAATATATGCTATCCTCCAGAGATGGATACAAAGATGCAGTTCTCACAGTAGTATGTGCACACACACACACACACACACACACACACACACACACACACACACACACACACACACACAGCACAGCATGCACTTTCACAAATATTGCTGTGAAAAGAAGCTTAGAGTTATAGACCTAAGGACTGAGGATGCTTTCGGCTGGTCCTCACTGTAGGCTGGACCTTCAGGCCTGCCTGAGGGTTTTGACTCGGTGCTAGGGTTTACGTTAGAATCAGGTTCTGTTTAGGGCAAGGCTTGGGATTAGTCACCTAGCTGTGATGGTTAGGGTTAGGAGCTAGTGAATGAATTACGTTTTTAAAGGTCGTGACAACTACAGATGTACGATCATGTATGGGTTCGTGCAAAACACATATTAGAAATGTACAGCAACTCTCAGGGATAGACATTCATGCTCATTGCCCATGAATGCAATCATTTTAGAGCTGTAACAATTTTGAAACTCATCCACTATCGGTGTGACGAAGATAAACTTCCGGGGGCAACGGCCAATATTTCTGGGGTTTCCGGTGTGTTCAGCGAATATAAAGAACAAGACTTCTTATTCCATGCTCTGCTCATTGTTTACAGTCCGATTAGCAATTTGAGACACAAGAATAGAGTTGGTGTTAAGAGACGACGATGTCTACAACCGGATTGTTTCACAAGCAGCCAGTTTACAAGCTAATAAAAAGCAAATTAAAAGCTAAATCATTGTCAGATGACTTCTGATATTGCATTTTAGCAAGTGTGCGCTCCACACTTCCTCTTCTGTTCTCACGTGTAAAAGAGGTTTTAACCTCGATATGACTTCCTAGTTAAATAAGGTTGATTTGTTTCTTTGCCTGCAATCAACCAAAGCCTGCTTAAATGTGATTGGTCAATACAACACAGACTACAACCAGAACGCTTCTGACACCAAAACCTTGTCCCGTTGCACATTAGAGATTTGTGCCGAATTTAACAAATGTTAGCACAGGTGTAAATTCAAGCAGCGCACAGTGGGATCCTGGATGCAATCGGATCCGTCAGCACATTTGGTGGTGGTCTGGCTTGCTTTGGGATCATATTTTAACAGCTTAATACAATCTGAAAAGCGTCCAATTTGGCATCAAATTTAGGTAAAGCCTGTGAGTAAAAATTATGAAGCTGTAGGTGGTGTAACAGTAAAGCTGACAAACCCTCCGTCACCTGCTGCTGGCAGCAGACATTGTAAACCATTCAGCTGCTTTCCGTGTGTTAGACAGATATTCTCCTGCATTCAGCCAGTACTGACCTGTCGACCCGGCTATGACTATTGACACTATTCAGTGCTCTCACACATGCCTGCAGCCACACTGACAATGCCTGACTATACACTATGCCAGGCATCATGGGGAACAAAGATTGTTTAGTTTCTTTTCCAGAACAAAAAATAAACATTTTGATGAATTTGCTACATGGAAAATATGTTTTATACGCCAGGTTAGGGCCCACACTTTGGGAAGCACTGTTGTATGGTATGTATAGAAGTCATTGTAGCACTGTATACTTTATTTTGAAAAAAACGATATAACAGAGAAAATATTTTCTTGCAGTTGATGGATTTGGCACGAGAGGTCCGCAAATCTAAAAAACTGTAAAGGTTTTGCATTGATTTCCCATAAACTACCAAAGTACAGAGAGACGGAAATGAAATATAAGGGCTGACAAGAAATATAGTCAGGAGTACAGAAGAAATATTTGTGATTTACCCTAAATCAGTATGTGACAGTATGAAATATCACACAATGAATAATTGCGGTTGAGAAATGTCATTAAAAAAATATGGATAAGCTTTTCCTTATGAATATGGCTCAATATATTTGGTGATTTACCGTCAATATTGGTTCCCATAAAGATCAGACTAAAAGGCAGCCGCACTTAACTTTGTAGTGCATTTAGGTGAGAGAGTGTTACCCTAAAAAAGATTCGACATAATGCTCCATTAGCAGCTCTGAGGAGCAAAGTCAGCCTCTTGCTTCCATTGACACAGCTTTTCCACATCGGTGCAGCCGATCATATCAAAATCTATGAAATGTCAAAATGTTTGCCGGGCACTTCAATCCTTAAGGTCACGCTGTGCTTGATGCATGTTGTATATCATCTCCTGGTAGTGATGTGGTCACAGGCCGGCCTGCTGGGTTGTGCAGGATAAAACCTTATGACAAACGTTTTGTAATTAATAAAAGTATCTTTCTTTTATTTTCTTCACAACTGAGTGCACTGTGTGTTCATCAAAGGCCATTTAAAGGCATTTAAAAATGCTTTGAACATTTTCTTTCACGCCAAAAGCAATTTTCACCCTAAATATATGCCAATAAAATGTTTAATTTATTTTTAAAGTCAACCAGGCACTTGAGCCGTGACAATCAGGAGAGACGCTATTTCAAAGTTTCAACAAAAGTAATTTATTCAACAAAATCAAATGAATAAAAAGCATAGCTGAACATAAACAAAGCATGGAGTGTGAGTGTCAGTGGTGTGCATGTGTGCATGAGGAGCGAGGCGGAGTGTGAGTGTAACGTGCACTAAAGGAACACTGCTGTCCTCTCACAACAGTGTGCCTGCAGGAGAGAGAGGGCGGAATGAGCAACAGGACGTTGCTTTAGCAGACGGGCCCAGGTGTTCCCTGGAGGCACCGATGAGCATCCAGCAGCACAATGCATCTAAATACTGCTGAATGAGAACAGCAGGGGGCGCTACAACATTCCTCTGAATTACATTACAGTGAACTAACTACAGGGACAGTCCCCCTGGAGCAGCTCAGGGTTAAGTACCTTGCTCAGGGGCACGATGGTGCCAGCCCTGGTATTGAACAACCATCTGGTGTATTTGGAAGCCGTACCACTAGACCACTAGGCCATCACCACCACTGAATGCAGTTTACCTGCTAATGTTGAGGCATATTTAACATTTAGCTCATCGCTGAACCTATCAGAGTCTGAGGTCTTAATATGGCCAGTGTACAGAGGACAGTTTTGATTGAACACCATGTAACCTTTTTCAACCACATTATTTCATTTTGTTTTGGAAACGTAACCTTAATCTAAGTTGTTGTAATGCAGGGGTAACTCATGACACTGGTTATATGTAGGATTATCAATAATCAATGTGTCGCTGTAATACAAATCGAGATTATTATTTCAGAACTTGATATGAGAACATGTTGGATAATTGGCCTCAGGCTTAATAGTTTCTTTGTCTCCTTCAGAAGATTCATGTTTGTCTAGATTAACACACAGGCATTGATGTCAGAGTGATGGTTTACCGTAGCACAGCAACCCGAGCCAATATGTGCTTAAGGACGCTTTGGCAGTGTCCAGACTCGTACTTGGTCCGTCCGGAGACATGAACTAGCAACTCTACGGTTCCCAAGTCCCTGTGGACTGAGCTACTAGATATTTATTTTCCTGCATTTTCAAGATTTCCTTTAGTTTTAGAACTCATCACCTGGTTACACATTCTGCTTCAGCTAAATTGTCTGTATGACAAAGTCTCACTATAACGGCTATATGGCTGGACTTCTGTCTATTCTGCTGTGGATATTCAAGTTCTCCTGAGGATGGACCATATGTTAGCACTTGTACATAAAACATGACGGAATATAACGGCCAGTTATCATGAAATTTGCTCTGCACAACAAGTGCATTGTTGTTTTCAGTTTAAGATCATATTAAGTTGCTGTTTGTAACATTAAAATACAGATCCATATTTACATTTGAGTGATGTTGATCTGAACACTTGGCCAGTTGGTTATCAGAATCAGAAATCCTTCATTAGTCCCACAACGGGGACATTTACCTTGTTACAGCAAAAGAACAAGAGAGTAAAGTGGCGAGTACACAATTAAATAGAATAAAATAGACAGTAGTATAAGTACACAGTCGTTGATAAAAGTTGTAAAGGTGAATATTGCACATGGCAGTGATAATTGCACACAGTGGAGGAATAGTGTGTTGTTGGTGTGTTGGTCTACCAGGGGCCGTGGTGATTGTACAGTCTGACCGCTGCAGGGAGAAAGGACCTAAAGTATCTCTCTGTGAGGCACCGCGGGTGAAGCAGCCTGTCGCTGAAGGAGCTGCACAGTGCGGACAAAGTGTCCTGGAGGGGGGGGGGACATGTTGTCCAATAGAGAGACATGTCCAATTCCATACACTGTATCTCCTTCTCCGCTGAACAGTATCCGATAAATGTAAAAGTGTCATGAAAACATATTTGGCACCATCAATGACTTTGTTTCCGACTCTCTCCTCTCGCTTGTCTCTCTGCCTATCTGCCCCACACTTTTAATGAAAGTGAGAGGTTATCTGTGCAATATGAATGAGAGAGAGGTTATCTCCACTACAAAATGGTACAACTCATTTACATCACACTCTCCTGGCCAGGTAGATGAGGGAGTTAATTAAGTTGGTGTCGGGGGAGCAAAGATTGCATTTGCTGCATGTGTCAGATAAACTTGGATCAACCTGGGGGGGGAACAACATGATTTTAAGGCCTAAAGAATCTACTAATGAAAGAACTTTAATTAAGTCATGCTCACAGGGTGCCACATAAAGACAAGTGTACTGTTGGATGAATCACGGAGCAACACATTAGTTATATTAATATGTTGGTGGGGAAATGAGTAGTCATGTTTAATTACCCAGCAACTGTTTCCCGCCTCCATACAATGACTCATTTTCTGCATCATGTTGAATCACTCAATTACACTGTGCTAGTTTACATGAGAAATTAAAAAAATACTATTCAAACATTTCATTCATTCAATGCCTTATGATCATGACCTGTGGATCCACTGTAACATTTATACCCAGGTTACTAGATACAATAACTTTGTGTAATTAGTATTGTGACCAGTACTGCTTGTAAACTATGACACTCATTGTATCTGGTGTGCTCACTGGACACAAACCAGACAAACAGCTGCAACTTGAAAACGTACAAAACATGGAGATCATACAAAATCATGACATTTTGGACACCCGGGTATGCAGAGCTCTGTGGCCCATTGGCTCCCTCCCCCTGTCTCCACAGGGTTCAGCATGAGGACAAACTGTACCCGACCAAAACTCACACCAAACCAAAGCTTTTGAATGTATGTCCACTCATAATATCAGCAAAACAACGGCAATGAAAAAGTTTTTTAATGTGCTCAAAAAAGTGGTGCACCAACAAAGACAAACTGCCATATGTGTTTAGCACACACGAGAAATTCCCAGTAGTCTTTTTGACATTCCCTGTGTGTAACACTGCGTACAAGTGTAAATGATGACCTCATGATTGTGCTAGATGAAAGGTCAGTGGGGTCACACACTTTATGCACACATCTTGTGGAGACAAGGATCCTCACTATGCTGTCCTCCTGCTCACACACAGTGTGTGTAGTGATGCTGGCTGGATCTCACTCCCTATTCATTTCAGTGAAGAGGGAGTGACAGGTATTCACTTTCCATTCACAAATTGACCACCTTGGTACAGACTTTGAAAAGCTCTCTAATGTCTCTACTGACCCTCCGAAAGTTTGAGAGAAGGAGTGGGACTGACCTCTCATTCAGTCAATGATGATCATTTATTTATTTGTTTAATGCACAGCAAAAAGGTACAAGCCGCAGAGTATGAGGGATGATCATTGGCTACTGTGAGTGCAAGAGCAATGATGAGTGTAATGACTAAAATGTTGCACGATTTACAACTTGTGGAATGTTGTGGGTGCAGCCTAACAGCCACACGCTCCCACAGTTTATGAGATGCCCATCATAATTCCTGTCCGCCAGGGCTGACCAACCGCAGCAACCAGGTGACCGAGCGGCTGCTCTGCCCACACACACAATCACAGGTCATAAAGAATTATTCCTTCTTCATTATTGGGATATCATGAAGAGATGCGTAACATATTTTATATCAAAGAAAATATATTGGGGCAGCTTAATCAGAGCTCATCCCCCTTTTACCCACAACACTTCTCTATATGAAACTCTCTCTCTGTTTGTCATTTACTATCCCCACTGTTATTTGGCTGGCGTGGAATAATAAAATCAAGTGGGGCCGCACCATGCCGTGCCTCAGACATGCTAATGAGAGCTAATGAATTCAAGCCAGTAGACAATAATCAGACACCGACACTGATCCTTAGTTTTTGTAGCTTTTGTCTTGGCTGAGAATCCAGTTTTCATCATCAACACCTCACAGCACACACAACCTGCAGGGCTGTGAGGTGTGGAGGGAGGGAGGGAGTGTGTGTGTGTGTGTGTGTGTGTGTGTGAGTGTGCTGTTAGAGGAGAAGGCATATCTGGAAATGTATCCCAATCACGCAGTGTCATCTGTGTGTGAGGGGGGCATGTGTGTGACCAGGTACTATGGGTGTATGCGGATATCAATGTTTAGAATAAACAATAAACACAATTATTGAAATTGAATAAATATGCTATTTTATGTTATTTTCTGCAACGGCCGCCTCAGCACCTTCCCCCCACACTACTGCTCAACGTCCTCTGTAAAATGTATTTTCTGAAAAACTTTATATTGAGAAACCAATTTCATTGCTTTATTGTGAAATTAAAGTTTTTAAGGATACGCTTTTGTTTGTTATTTGGCTCCATCTCAGTCCGTTTCTCCGTCAGTGTAATTCAGGCTGCATTTCATTCCTTGGGCGTTTTTCTGCAGACAAATCCAATTTGTTCTATTTATCAAACCTGAAGCTGAGGCTGTAATAATGCAACTATTGATCTCAAGTTCTTCTATAAGCTAAGGACTGTGTGTGTGTGTGTGTGTGTGTGTGTGCGTGTGTGCGTGTGTGTGTGTGTGTGTGTGTGTTTGTGTGTGTGCGTGTGCGTGCAATCAGCTCAGGGTTCAGATCAACACATGTTCATTACTCTTGCCCCTTCCCCTTAGCAAACACACTAACACACACACTAGATAGCTAGCATTAATCACAGTACGCCTGCAGGGTGTGAGATAACTCCTCCATCTCTGCTCTGTGTGAGTCTGAGTCTGTGTGTGTGTGTGTGTGTGTTTATAACATAGTGAGTATACTATCCTCTATGTGTATAGAGCCCTGACACTGACAAAAGGTAGTACAAGTTTTAATAAGTTATTGTAACACATTTAGTTAATTTAGAAAAAATGGAAATGTTGCTTAACAGGCAAGGCATAAATTATCAAATTACCAAAAACTAATGATAAGATAAAATGAAAGTAAAATCCTTTATTTATTTTTTTACCCAGCTGACTAAAGGGAAAGTCTAAAGCTTTTTAGTTGTTGCTTTTACACTTATATGTTACAAATAAATATAATTAATAATTAAACAATCAATTCTTTATTATGTATTCAGTTTTATTGGTCACTGATAATCTCTGCTTTTTGTTAGTTTTGGGCTCCATGCATACATGTCCACGTATGTGCACACAGTGTGTGTGACTGCATGTGTGTGTGTTTGTGTTTAGGTGATGATAAAATTGTCCTTCACCTACAGCTGTCCCTAGTAAACCGTGCAGACACTGTTGTTTGTCAACCTTTCTCCCCTGTGAACGGCACAATCAACTCAAGTGAAACTCCATGTTTCACTGACGAAAATAAAAAGACGTCTTCTCGTCCCTTCTCTCCGTCCTTCACACCTCCATGAATCTTACAGATACAGCTGTGTCCCAAATCTCCCACCAACCACAAACAGTGACATCATAGAGCTCCAGTAGAGAAGAAGCTGCCCACAAATTATGTATGTGACAACACAGGACGGAGATACCTGAGGAGGAATGCTTTGGAGTACAAGTTAATCAATTCAGAAAAGAAAAGATGAAAAGTAAAGAAAAGGTTTAGAGAAAGTGAAAAGTCTGATGAATTAGATGTGCCACTAAATGTAGGTGAACGTGACACAACAATGTCTTTGCTCTAAAATAATGTCTCTACCCAGAAACACATGAGGATAACAGAACATTGTTATTCTCATATGTTCCACTCTCTATGTTGCAGAGTCTGTAGATCAATGGAGAGTAGGAGATTGGAGTGATTGAACTGAAATAATGCCAAACACTTGCCTTGAGTGAAACTGAAAGTAAATACAGAAGGTTTAACCCTTGACATCTCTGTAGCTGTTATAGTGAGCTTTACAGCGGAGTGAACATAAAGGTGAATGGTGCGACACATCTGCTGAGCTACCGTACCTTCCTCCATCCTCTCCCTCAAGGTTAGAACTGGGGACAGCTTGCTTTGCCACAACTTGGTCAATGCTACAACCTCAGGGGTCAAAGTTCACCAAACTTACACTTTTCGGGAAAAAGTGATTTACTTTGCCCAAACAAACGCTACAAATATATTGGAATGGATCAAATGGTGCTGTGACCAGGCCTTGACTGTAGATAGTGTCTGTTTCACTTTTGTTTGCACAATATGAAGTAGCAAGAAGCAGTGCTTGATTTTAAACATGAAAGGTAATGGTACCCTTAACCATGGCAACTACACAGTATGTAGCTTTTATGTACATATGTACAGTAGTTACTGTACATATCCTATTTATTTTTGGTATGACTACTTGTATTATGTACAGTAGGGGTGCCCAAAAGGTCGATCGCGAGTGTAGTGCTGGTAGATTGCGCACCGTAAAAAAATAAATATATGCATATATATTCCCCAACGGAACCCCACGCCCCCAGAAAGTTTTGGTTTTTTTTCTTGCCTTGCGCATTCACCTCCACCGCTCTGTTTCGCTCCCGCACACACAGTCAGAGACAGAGCGGAGGAAAAGAGAGGAGTGAAACCTCCGATAGCACCTCCCCCCCTGCATTTATTTGAATACAGGTAGATCACTTGGACCTGGTCATTTTAAAAGTAGCTCACAAGCCCAAAAGGTGTGGGCACCCCTGATGTACAGGATATGGTTAAAGCAATGGGCCCCAAACTGTGTGCCACAGAGCCATGGTAGCTCAATCAAACATACATGTAATGAATAAGAGGCGACAGAAGGCAGAAGGCAGTCAAACCAGGGAGAGGCAATCACCAGGGGCCCGACAGCAACGTTTCACACCAATTTGATTTGATTTCAATGAAACTGTAGTTTCAAAATGTTGCTAGGATGGTTGAGGATGTCCCATTTGGTGCATATGATTCTTTCTTCCTTGTGTTGATTTATGTGGAGCTAAGACAGGAGCAAGAGAGGATAGAAAGAACGTTAGAGACTAACAAGAGGAGCTGGAGGCAGAGGAGGGAGCATGGAGCAGCTGTTGCCATCACAAAACCATCATTGGCTGATCAAGCCGGTGACAGTGTCCATACATTAGGATTATTAGCTGCTGTAAAGTTGACCATCTGCAGGAAAAGTTTGTATTTAGTGATCAATCAATGTTCTGAACAGACAAATGACAGGCATAGCATTGTATTGGTCAGTTAGGTAAACACTTAATACTATCTATGTGTACGTTTTCCTAAAAAGCAACGTCTGCTTGTGTGAATACTGACTGTACTCGCTCAGTGAGGCGAGCCAAGGCAATTTTATTTATGTAACACATTTCATCACAGGTCAACTCAATGTGCTGTTTAGAACATTTACCCTCCATTAGATATTAAGAAAATAGAACAGATGTGAATCAATGTGCACACAGACCTCAGGTCAGAGTGCTGTTTGTTCCAGAGAACTGCAAAATATAGAAGAACTCAAGCTTTATCATTTTACTAGCCTTCATACAAACACCAATATCAGCAGTCAGAATTCATAGTCATGCTACCCTTTTTGTTTTGCTGGGCTTTAATGGAGGATTTAGGTGGATGGATGGGTCATCAAAGTGTCTGACTTTGACAATCGAGATTGTGGTTTGCATCCCTCTTATCAACAGTGAACGTTGTCTTCATGGTTAAAATAAATCAATGTTTGCCAGACCTTAAGAGCACCTGCTCCAGTCATCCTGGTTACCCTTTCAACTGTGATGTAGAGGAGCACCAACACTCCTGACCACACCCAGCTGCGATGTTAGCTGTGGTCACACGATACTTCTACCCTTCAACCCATGGCTTATGCTTTGTTTTATAAAACACTGACAATGTTGTGTGTCATTGTTATCTACCAGGCGTATAACACTCATCCCCAGGAATCGTGCTGAAAGTGAACCTAGGACTAGAAGTACATGAGAGTAAGACCTGAAAGTTACTTATGAACCTTCCTGAAGGAGGAACATGATTATTCATACTGGAGACAGTGAGATGTGGCCGCTTTATGACACTCAAAGTAAAACATATGGTAATGTGTGTTTTCTAACAAGCCCTGTGTGGAGTATTAGAAAAGAGTAAAAATGCAGAAATGTTCTGCGTAGATGTGTGTGTTGTGTAATATTTCATATACAAAAGGTATGATAACACATTAAAGCAATGGCTTAATGCCATAATGGAACTTACCAAAATGCCTTTTACATTGTACTTCAAGTAAACATTGACAAGCCACTTAACACCCTATAATCACATTTCTTACTGTGCCTGTAATAGTGCGGCATCTTGCACCTACAGTGCAGTATTGCACATGAACAGATGATGTTGAAACCTCTCTGTGGGCCTGTTTGTAAGCAAATTACTTCTAAGTATGTGCTGCTTGGGTGACAACTGGTTTTAAATATACAGTAGAATCCACACAACAAAGAGCTTACACTGGAAGTAACAAGTGAGTCTACATGAGAACAGTGTGTGGTAGTATGCTTACGATTGGCAGTTATGGTTACCAGGACAGATGCTATTGCCAGCTTGCTAACAGGCTAATATCACTGAAACCCACAAATCAGTCAGCTGTACTGTAGCAGTTTCACATTTCAAAAGGAGAAAGCTTCATCATTTTCTCATGATGATATCAGTCTGTTATTGACTAATGTGCCCAGACTTAAAAACAAATGTACATTCAAGTAGCGTGGTTGCTTAATTTCAAGGGGATTGTATTTCAACTGTTTTTGAAACCATTTTCTGCTGTCAGAGGAACCAAACTATGTGAAATGCCAGCTGACTGACGAGAGTGAATAAAATACACTTTGCACAGAAAAATACTCCCCCCTTGGGTGTTGCATAATGACCAATCTGTGAGCTTCCATCAATCCCAGGATTGTGTGTGTGCAAGCGTATGTGTGTGTGTTCAATGAAGTGCTATAATTTGCTTCTTTTTTTCTGTGTATCCACTTTCTGTCATTCTCTCAACCTGCCCTGTTCAGCAGTGTGTATGTAGGGCTAGAATAGTCCAGGCCTACGTCAGGCCCACTGGGAGATACTGCACCGACACACTGGGCCTGCTGGAGGTGTCCCCCATTATTTTACTAACACGGGTTGCTGAGAAGGTCTTGGTTATATGTAAGCGCAGATAAGTGTCGTGCGGTTTGAAGGGGAATATGTCACATATGCTAATACTGTCAATGCTCTTTCTGTCTTTTTCTTTCCAGTCATTTAGAGGAGGTGGTGTTTGCCTGCGGCTGTGAGATTCGCTGGCTGCAGCTATGGCAACAGAGAGGCGAGGCGGGGCTAAGCAGCCAACAGTTAGACTGTGATGACGGCTTCAGGAGGATACTGCTGCAGGATATGAACATTAGCAGTTGTGGTAAGTGTGAGAGTGAGAATGAGCAAAGACATACGCACCTGATAATGCACCCCTTCACCTTAATGATTGGGAATTCTGACTGCTGATAATGATTTTTGTACTTAAGGTGATTAAACAATACAGCTAGGTTTATTCTTTATTGTTTTTATTTTCATTAAATCATATGAAAACAGAAAACAATGTGTGAGTCTGTCGCTACCTCTCAGCTCCAAGCCCATTGGTTCCTACTGAAGCCTTAAATCTTCAGAGATGGCTCACAAATATATAATTTCTGTCTATATGGGTGGATATTTTCCCTCACATTGTCCCTCTCTGTCTCTCAGACCTGCCAGATATCAGCGTCAGCCACAGCAACCTCACTGTTAACGAAGGTGATCGAGTAACAGCGATCTGTAACGGCTCTGGATCCCCGTTACCTGAGGTGGACTGGCCTGTCAACGGCTTGCACTCCATCAATGCACAGGAGGTAGGGAGGACACACACACACACACACACCTACACACACACACTTACACACCTACACACACACACACACCTACACACACACACACACCTACACACACACACACACACACACACACACACACACACACACACACACACACACACACACACACACACACACACACACACACATACACACACATCAATCACTGACTTGATTTCCAGCAGAAAAACAAACATTGTACGGCAGTAGAGCTTTTCACAGAGTAAAAGTGTCAAAGTCTTTTATTAATTAGCTGTAGCTAATAATAAAATGACAGATAAGATCATGGAGGACAAAATGGCAGTTTTGCCTTGAAGCCACAGCCTTCAAACAGCCTGTCACTCGTAACAAACCCAAGTATGAGTCTGCCAGCTAAGAAGACAGAGCATTTAAAAATGTTTAGACCATAATTATTAGTCGTAAACGTCAATGAACACTCAGTCAGTCTTCTAGTTGTAATTCAGAGGCTGAGCTACAATATCTTCTTCTTGGTGAAAACAACTAAAGAAGTGTTAACAAAGTGTTGGCTGCAAAGCACTTACAATCATGTTTGTTTGTATCTGGTTTCCCATGGTAACCAACCACTCCATATATGTAACACCTTAAAAGTAGCTCAGTTAGAGCCTTTAAGTGCTGTGAGTAGAAGGCTAACAGTGGGGGTAACCAATACGTGAAATCAGAAAAATGTCATGATTACATCTTCCTCCCATTCGGCCAACTGTGTGTGAATTGAGCATAATGCTGACTCTAACGCTATGAACTTTGAGTCTCCTGGTTAGTTATCTAGCTAAAAAGTCCACTGCTTCTTTTTGCTTATAAGATCAGTGAAGCTGCCCGATCCAATGCTTCACTCCTGCCTGACATGTTCAGCCATTCCTTGCTTATACCCGCTCTCTTATTGTATCCTGCTGTCCCTACAGGCCAGAGTCTACGACAACAACACCATTCATTCCATTAACATAACTTTGGTCAATGTGAGCAGAGACGACAACAACTTCCTGCTAACCTGCACCGCCACCAACATAGTGGGCATGACCAACGCTTCTGTCCAGCTAACTGTTCACTGTAAGTACACTCACACACACTCACACAAACAGTAAACACATACACACACAGAGCACACTTCTATTGGCTTGCTGGTGCATCTTCCATTTAATGGTCACTCTCGGAAAGTACTTATTAGTGTTAACATAGCGCTCAACAGGCTCATCCATCATCATTACAGCCCATCTGACGTACAGAGTGTGTGCGTGGAAGTGTGTGTGTGTGGAAGTGTGTGTGCGCACGCGCCAGTGTTTCTGTGTTTTTATTCATGTGACCTACACAAGGAGCTGTTTGCATGAATGTGTCTAATAAATTATCCTGTCACATGGCAATTAAAAAGGCCACAACAGCATCACACCTATAGTACATCATAAGATACAATGCATGCTTCAGCTGTTGATCACACAGTAACGTCTCATTATAGCAAATGATAACCTGCTAATTCACTCAACCTTTTGAAACACATTTGTATTATGTTATATGGGGACATCTTAGATTCTAAGTATTTGTATCTATACTAACTGACCAATTAAACATCAACTAAATAGTTCTCCAACGTGACAATAATAGATCAGATGGTCTATCAGGCCAGATGTTACCTGGTGTTAACCTGGGAGGCTGACATCCCCATTACAATTGGCTATACAAGAGCCCTCTCTGAAAAATGTAAATTTGTAGACGTTTGTTAACTGCACCTCTGTTTAAGCAATTGGCATTAATGTAAAGCATTATTTGCTCACTCAGTCCAAACATCATGAACATTAAGCACCAGAGCTTAAATGTTAAGGCGCTTCTGTTCCCTCTGTAGTAATTCATTTGTTCATTGTTTTCTAAATATATTGACACATCTTGCTGTGCTGATTGCAGATTAGGCCGAGCTGACAAAATAGCATTTTTTAAATAGACAGTAACGTGTGTGGTGATACCTCTGATTATTAATTTACATATGGCCGGAGCCAACTGACATGACTCCTGCAGAATATAATGTACAATAATTTTGTATGTAGCAAAACCCTATTTAACTTATCCATGTGATTTAAATATTTTAGAAGAATACAGCATCCCTGTCGTACTCCACTGCAAGCCTCTGTACGGTAATGCAAAACATTCACAATGCAAAATCTATTTTCAGTGTGAGCTCCACCCGCGCATCATGCATATCTCGCTACACCCAAAGGCTTGAACACTGTGCCACTGGGGAAACTATTCTAAATTGCATTGTACTGGAACTTGATTTTGCGGGTAAGCAATATGAGCCAAAACTGTGCCCACTGCATTCAGAAGATCACTGCATTTCCACTCATGGAGCACTGGCAACCACTTGAAGCTTGGAGGGCAGGACTTGCAGGATAGATGATTCAAAACATAGTCATCTTATTACATCCATGCATCTATTTGTGCATCTGGACACAGTTGGATTGCTTATTGATTCATGAGAGGTGTAGTGGCTGTATGTTTATCACCATGTGTAGCAACAGAGATGCAGTCAATATAGATGAGAAGTGGGCTAAAAAGCATAAATACAATGCCAGAAAAGCGCAATGTTGATATCTTCATTTGTACATTTGACCACATCGATCCAGAAGCAGCTTGTCTGTTTCTTTAAGGCCGTACCACAGAGAGTAGCAAGCTACCTGAGGAAGAGTCAAAGACATGTCTACAGTACACTGAGGCTGATGATCATAATCAGGACAGGACCTGTAACTGGGATATTATTGTTTAGAGATACTGCATCCAGAATGCTTTAAGCCTCCCTAAAGCACTTTTCTGTGTTACCTCATGTAACCATGGACCAGTTGGGAAACTCTGTAATAACATATAAATCTAAGATCTAAGGATGAAATTAATTGTCAATCTTAATTCTCTCTTGGATAATTGCTAGATTGCTCTTTATTTATTTGTGTGATAATTAATTTGTGGCAGTGATACATATAAAACAATTATGCATGTACAAAAAAGCCTCCAGTGAATTCTACTGGGCTAATGAGAGATCACCTCAGCAACAATGGGTTCCTCCGGATCAAAATGCAATGTCTCCAGAGGGAGCTGCTGTGTGAAGTCTGATAAATGTCCTCAAGTCAGCATCGGCTGAAGACTACAAGTTAGAAAAGTAAAACATTGTGTTGGTGTGGAGTTAGAAAACATTGAGCTTACAGCCCTCTGTGCTGCAGGCTACAGGCTACATCAGCCGCTGCTAGCAGGACACACCCCAAGTGTTGGCGGTTGAGTTGCATTGTGGGTACTGTAGGTGCCAGGTTTTTATGGGATGGAAGTGTGTAATATAAGAAGATATCTCTGGTTCTGCTGACTTTTTTTCTTCAAACTGTCTATTATAAATCTGACTGTTAAAGTACAATGTGCAATGATATATCAGTGGAGTGCTCCTTCACATTAACAAACTTATTCTTTATCATGATGAATCAATTTTCTTTATTTATTTATAAGGACAACGTACATTAATCAAAATTTCTGTAAATGCACCAGTGTTAGCCAGCTGGCTAAATTTCCTCTGCAGTCCTTTAGCGAGATGTTTAGAAAGGTGATGATTAAAATGAATAGACAGTCAACGTGACACCATCAAGACAGCAACAGCAAGAAGACAAGCCTTCACAGGAAACAAGCCATGCAGTGCACCAGGAAGCAGCAACACATTGTTCAGTCATAATCAACGACGCTATCATTCTCTCAGGCTCTGTACGACCCGAAGTCAGGACAGAGGGGGAGAAAGTTTTTATTTTACTTGTTTTTATTCAAAGGTTTGCCAACTGTGAATATTTGCTTGCTTACTTAGTTTCTATCATAGTTAACTGAATATTTCTTGATATTTATGGAAGTATAGCAGTGACTGCTCTTTCCCATGTCACTGTGAGGGTTTGTGGATGTATTGAATCCTCTTTATAAATACGGTGTACACATGTTTCCTCTCTGTTGCATATTGTCTCCCGGTCAGCCATCTGTTATTGACTGTTAATTGCTGCAGTCTGCTACATTTTCAGTTGGTTAAAGTGGGTTATATGTTTCATTTGAGCCAAAAAAGAAGGTCAGCTGTGTACTGTCACTTCAGGCTAAGACACAGCTGGTGATGTGCACTGGATTTTGCAATCTCCGCTGTTGAAGGAACGTTGTCTTGGTGTTTTCTTGTAGAGTCTCTCTCTCGTTTCTTGTTTGTATTGAAAATATCACTCATTGGTATGGATGCTTTTCCTTTGCTTTGGTGTTTGTCTTTTCTTGTCTTTGCCACTCATAGTTTTTGACCCCACTGCAGACATCCTGTGCTACATCCTCACTGCTTCTATATGAGTGCGATATATCAAACATTGACCATCCAACAACAACAACATTGGCTGCAAATCCAAGACATAGGTCTTGGACTTGCAGCCAATGTTGTTCTACTTATCGAGTCACCAGAGAACATCGAACTGTTCTGTTGGATGTCACTTCGGCAGAGGTAGACTCTTTCTGACTGGAAATAATGGATGATAATTATAATAATGCTTCCTGGAATATAATTATGTTTTGACTTTATGGAAAGGCCTAGCAGCATGCAGTTCAAAACAAATTGTGACAAATTGTGACTTGATTTCATGTTCAAAATATGAAAACTACCGAAAAGGCATTACTTTTGCAAACAGAGTTGAGTGGCAGAGCAATTACATTTTTTTTGTTTTGCTTTTATATTATTTGGCACAACCAAATGCATCAAACATGGTTGTCAAAATGTCCTGAAAACCTTGGGACCTGCAGATTTCCATGAGGTTTACTGTGGATGTCAATGGTCCTCAAAATTGCCTTCCAAATAATTGGCCCCCGACATTTACCCGTGCACCACCATTGGGACAGAATTTTAGCACAAAATATAACAATTATGAAATATGCAAACCGTATCACATTCGTGTTTCACAGTTGATGCAACCTTTCCACATTTCATACTTTACAACCTTTCCACCAGCGCCACCCTACACGCAGACTACATGTTTGCCCAACTTGTGGTATTGTATGTTCAGATTTTAGTAGCTAATGCATATCGACCTGCATCTGCTCTCGTGGTGCAAATTTAGGTGAAGACGTGCAACTTGAGGGCTAATCGTGAATGCACAAAGACTTAAAAGAGAGGGTTTTAACCAACAGCACATACAGAGGACATGATGTGTGTGCAGTCACAGCTAACATATGAACTGTTGGCACAGATATGTTGGCGACTAAATGTATATTTACAAAACTATGAGGATAAATTTAACTTTGTGTCCAACCACAACTCACCTGAAACCTGCCACTTGAGTGAGTACAGTACAACACTGACATATTATCACTAATCAAGTTAATATAATGAATGTGTCAGTAAATAGTTGCCTATGTACACGTCACATACACATACGCAGAGCATATGTCACGTTGAATGCTGTTTGTGTCCACCTGAATGTAAGTCCAATATTCTCTTCAAGCTCTGTTTTAGTCTCCACCAACTACAGAGGAAAACATCTGTCTCCTTAACTTCTGAATGCTCAACTATGTGCGCTAGATGAGATCAGTGGGAAGGAACCAAAAAAGTTGCGGCTTGTAAAACCTAAACAAAAAGCTCAAAGAAGCTCTGTAGCTCTGTAGAGCTGAGGGGAGCTGCAGAGCTGGTGAACATCCTCTGTGTGTTTGTCTCTGAGTGACACATTACACATACTTATTTGATATTTCATCATAAAAAAATAGAATAATACTAAAATTGTCAGTAGGCTTCATCTAAGTCTTCAGCATTGTGTAATGACTACTGCCGCCTCTAGGTGCTGTTAGCATGTCTTTAGTCTTATTGATTTTACTGGACAGTCATTAACACCCAGAGCTCCTGTTACTCTGACACAGACGCTGCATGTCAGACATACACTCTACAAATGCTTTTTGAGCATCTGGAGGTTGTGAAACTCATCCAAGCAACCCTGATGTTAAATCATCTAGGGTGTGTGTGTGTGTGTGTGTGTGTGTGTGTGTGTGTGTGTGTGTGTGTGTGTGTGTGTGTGTGTGGGTACACTCGAAAAGGATAAATTCCATTTGTGGTGGAACGACTAATAATAGCGATCGTCTTTCTCTGGTGCTGGTTTGAATTTCTCAGTCGGCTGCGGAAAGACGATGACACTGTTGCAGCAAACAGCAAATCGTGTTTGCGTTTAGAAAGCGTTTTGTCAGTCAACAGAGAGAAACATGAGAACAGCAACACACACGCTCACACACTCTAAATCGATTGTAACAGATTGAGATGAGACCAGCATAATAAAATGATAATCAAGGTCTCTCTTCTCCTCTCTTGTTCTCTTGTGCTGCCACAATACATCCAGTGTAATGGCACACGCTATATTAGCTTCACTGTACTATAGGGACATGTGGCAGTGTAATATAGTACAATACTTTAATGTCGATTACAAAGTGAAGTGCTCATATGTTCTCTGTTCTCTTTGCTATCTTCAGTTCCTCCTTCCATTGTGAAGCTGAAGGAGCCAGAACGCCGCCATGACACGTGCATCGAGTTCACTGTTCGAGGTTCGCCCCACCCGACCCTACGATGGTTCTACAAAAATCAGGTGCGTTTGATTCATCCGTTTACCTGTGCAGAATTAAATTATATCCATGAAATACACAATAGAGCATATAAAATACTAAAATAGGTCCCACCTTTTGGTTTGAAATATATTTACAAAACATTCATTCACAAGTCAAAGTGTATTCACTGATTCATCATGTTTAGGAAGACATGAAACAATCTGCATAATAACCAGACACATTAGCTGTCAAATACATGTGATAGTGGAGTAAAGATTACGATATTTAAAATTCTAAAATTAAGTAGATTAGTATAAAGCAGTGGTGGGCCGTCAGGGCCAGCAAGGCCTTCTCTGCTGGCCTAAACATCATCAGAATATAAATTTAATTTGTATATATTTTTTCCACAAATATGTATTAAATTATTCCCCATAGTCTATTCTCTTCATTTCATAGCTTTCCTCTTGGTTGCGCTGTTTCCAGCCTCAGATTGAGATTTGGAGGGCTGGCCTTTATGTTAGAGCTTTTATCCAATCATATTTCAGCCATAATGTGTTGCCAGGGTCCACGAAATCTGCCCTTAGAATCAACAGTGTGGGCGCCTGTAGCTTAAAGTGAACGGAGACAAAACTGTGGTGTTATCCAATCATATTTCAGCCATAATGTGTTGCCAGGGTCCAAGAAATCTGCCCTGAGGCCTTCAGAATCAACAGTGCGGGCGCCTGTTAACTCTGTTGTACTTGACTATGTTAAGGTGATGCAACGCCCGGTTATACAGCGTTTCTGTCTAAATGTATAGTTTCTAGAGCTATGGCGTAATGATGGTATTAAGAGGTGGAATAATTCAGGTAGGACTGTGTAGGACATCACATGAAGGCCTAGGTGTGAAATGCACGGCCCGCCACTGGTATAAAGTATTATAAATAATTACTTAAGTAGAGTACAAGTATCTCAGAGCTGAACTCAAGAACGGTAATGGAGTAAATACACTACAAGTTACATTTCACGGCAGGTTACATGTTGGGTGGATTGTAAGGTATGACAGAACCACTGTTCTGAGATGATATTTAAATATGGAAGTCTGATTACTCTCAGCGGTTCTGAAGCAGGGTGTGTTGGTAAATGACATGAGGTATAGGTCTTTGCTCAGGAGTTCATGACATGATGTCACTGTTCATTTGTTCTGTCACTCCCCTCCCAGGAAATATCCCACACTGAGTATGTGCGTCCTGATATGGATATTTATCAGGATTACATTGAGGGCTGCCTAACCTTTAAAAACCCAACGCACCACAACAACGGAAACTACACTTTGGTGGCCAGTAACGACTTGGGTGAGGCTATCAGTACTGTGTACGGGCACTTCCTGGACAAGCCCTTTGAGGGTAAGTTGGGTCAGTTTATTGTACTACCTACTACTGTTATAGTATGTACTCTCAAAACAAAAGAGATTTATCTGCACTAATTTCTTTCAAATTAAACTATCAAGAGACAATCATTATTTTGATTACTGCTCTTAACAGACAGGTTTGTGTTTGACCTGTGTGTGGTTGGCTGTAAAACCTAAACTCACAATATAAAGTATGAAACAGTTGTGTTCCATTCTGGAAGCTGTTGTACCGACTGCTTTCCTTCTTATTCTTTAGATATCCATACTCTGTACCAACCTCCACCATCCCCTCAGACTTCCATATTTTACTCTGTTAGAACCATGACATTTCACTCACATGTCAAAGAGAAGAAAAATGTGTTCGCATATCTCTGCCCCACCTCATTTTGACCCAATTTAAGGCCGCCAGCTGTCCAAGCAACCACACAAGTGATTGATCGGAGTCTACCTTTGTGTAGCTGTGTCACATGATTTGGGAACAAACATAGCCCACATATCATGTAATGTGTAGCCTTTAGACCGCTCTCAGCTTATGTAGGGGAAGTGGTCCTGAAACTGCATTTGTCAGGAGGTGATACTAAATGCAAGTTCCAGGTACTGTCAAGGCATCTGCTGGTAGTACTGCCTATTGTGAGCGGTCAATTATTATTATATATCTGTAGAACTCTAAATACAGTAAGTACAGACAAAGATGGGGACATTTCTGCATGGAAAAACATGAACCTCATATACTTGACATATGCTGGACCATTTTACTTTGTGTTATGACACTATACTGCCCTTGTGGGCCACAATTGTAAGCTCTAAGAATGGCATATAAACAGAGAGAAATATGGCGCTGGACTAATTCAGAAAACCTTTGGAGATGCATTCCATTACCAAGGCTAAACATGTTTGATATAGTCATGACATTTCTGATTTGTCAATCTGGATTTTAAAATATAAAACCCCAAACCATTTTAATATCCCAGTAACGTTGGCATTGAACCAGCAATATACTGACATGTTGATTAGTTCTAATAACTACCGGGACAAGAAATACCATTTGAAATGGAGCTAATGTTTAAAAATGTTTATGCTAGAGGAAAGGTCAGGAAGTTCGAAAAAATCATTAGGATTCATCCTCTGGACTGTCATCAAGTCTTGACCTGACGGTGGAGCTATAACATGAAACAAGTAGACGCTGCGTTTGGGTTCAACTCCGCTCAAAACATCCACAAAGCTCTAAAGTCGGGCTCAGACTACAGGAGTATTGGGCAGTTGTATCCCCAATTCCCTCCTCTCAACAGCCGGAGGAGGAATCTGGTCTTGGTGTGTACAGATGTTAGCTGATTAACTAGTGATGTGAAGGCTCATCAGATTCAGTCTGAAACCTCGGGAAAAATCGGGACCGCCCTGATAATTTCAAACATGTTTGAGATTTAGGAATTCAAATCTGGATGATTACGTCAGTACTTTATGAGCTGGACCACAATAGATAACGAGAGAGAGGTGGCGTAGAAGCTGACGTTTTTGCCAAGCAACGGTAAACATTCTAGCCCTTGGGGCTAATGTTAGCTTAGCATACTACTGTTGACAGACAACCCGCGTTGACCGCGTCTCCCCAACCATGTTAGCATCCAGAGTCGTTTAGACTTCTGCTTTATCTTTCTGCAAAGCATTATTTCAGCAAGTTGTTGCACCATGTCGTCTCATCATGTTCACATCTGCTTTCCCAGGAGATCACGTGAGATCATGTTAGGCGGTGCCGTGTTCCTCTGGCACAATAATCTTAATAATATCCTGTGGTGTGTGATGCACCATTATTTTCAAATCTTGTAGTGAGAGTAGTGCATGTTAGAGATTAGAGAGAAGAACATCTATGAAGTTTCTCCTAATGTGCGTGATGCAACCCAATTCCAAAATCGGTTAGGATTTAAAATCTCTTGTAGTCTGAGCCTGAGTTAACTGAACATGTCACATCACATCTTCATTCCGACACGAATGCAATTGAAAATGTGTACACTTTGGTCATGGAAACGCTCTGATTAGCTCCAAAGATCTTAACCATAGCTGCCATGCAATGTTATTGTAGAAGAACATTCTGTCATTCGGTGAATAGGGTTGGTCCGGTCAATCCTGAGGCTTTCTTCAGGGGGACACAGTGTGACTGCATGTGATGTCAGCCTCTTAGCAGCAGCACTGTGTGATGTGGTGAAATAAAGCTTATATTTAGTTGAAGTGTAAATGAGATGTGGAGAATGCGGAAGAGCTTCCTTAGAGGAGGTGATGATCTTGTTAACAGCGTTATTTCTTGTTTTAACACCTTGCACCAACGCTCTGTTTCTAATCTGACATTTTTCCTCTCTCGTTATCTTTTGTACATGTGTGTACTATACTGTTTTACAGCATCTTTTATATCTTCTCCACTTCTCTTTCTTCTCCCATAGATCCCTACACAGATTATGATTATGGTAAGTGCTTTTTACCAAGGAGCTCTTCATCCTGACATCCTCCGCATATGTAAAAGGTCTAAACGTTTACACTGACTTACATATTGTATGATTAGCTTGTGTGCACATTGAATAGCTTTTACTATAATATAATTATATTATCACAGAACATGACTACAGGCTGACAGAGTCCGGTTGTATATCAGACTCTGTTCAGGCTTCAGTAATATGCAGTGTGTATGGATTAGTCAATCTTTGAATATAAAGTTTTGTGTGTCAGAGATGCTAAGTGGTCATTTTAGAGCTCATACATTGTACTCGTGTTGTATATGATGGCATTATGTTGTAGGATGTGGCTCCACAGCATCTTCATGCATATGGGGGGGGGGGGGGGGGTAATTATTCATCATCATCATGTGTACACTCAGTAGCCATTTGATGAGAATACTTTTTTTTTTTAAATATGTATATGTACGTATCTTATCAAGATATGTCTGAGTAAATATATTTTACAGTTGAACAACTCTTAATGGTTATGTTTTGTTTTTACAGGTCTAGAATTTCCCAGAAATCTCGCAGCAAAAACATTATTTTATGATCTTTAGGATTTACTGCAGGACAGCTGAACTGGACTGGGCTTATATTGTGACCGGCCTCTGTCTATTAACTGGCCTATAACAACATCATTGCATGACCCTTGTGTCTGCAGCTCTTTGTTCACTATTAATTTGATGAGCTCTGTAGTTATTGTTTTATGTGTGATGACTTCAGATAGTCTCTGCACAGCTTCCCTGAACAAGCAGCAGGTCAGTGAACCCAGTCTGTATCTCCTTGTGTTTTTCCAACAGCAACCCCGACTGCAGAGACTCACAAACCTGAGGAAGACACTTTTGGGGTGAGTGATATATTCAACATGTTTGTCTGAGGTTTTGGCTTTTTTCCACCGGCCCCGATCCCGCAGGTAGAGAAACAAAGCCTGTATTGAAAAACTCCTAATCGCAAAAATATCTAAAAGCTATTTTTCTACCCAATAGTGTGATATAAATTGCTAATAATTTCAGTAAATTACCTCCAAGTTATTGAGCCAAGCATTATCACAGACTGATCTAGTTTGCATGGAAATAATCAGATATCATTTTGGAGTTGGTGCTTTTTGAGGTCCTGCCAGGGTTGTTTTCAAATGGCTTTTATTCACTGTATAAGAGCAATGACCAGTTTAGCTCACAGTTTAGACAATATCACATTGTAGTGCCTCGTTTTTTTACCGGTATAAGGTCCCAGTCAACAGTCCCCTCATCTCAAGTCCCAAGACATTCTTTTCCATTATCTTGGAATTCTTAGTGTCTTTTCTAAACAGCCACTCGACGTACATTTCATTAATATCATTTACAGTGGAGGCAATGATTTGTTTCCATAGTATGTCTGCAAAAATATTTTGTTTCTAATATGACTCATTTATTTTGTTACAATTAAAGCAAAACTTCCTTACAGCTTGTTACAGCATTTCAAAATTGCACTCAAATTACAATTAGGAAAAATACAAGTCAGATCAAATATTTCCTGATTATTATTGCAGACCTAGTTTTGATGAGTTTATAATTGAGTTGACAGCAGCAACTGTCCTTCTGTATGTAAACTTATAATGACCATCATGTTACCATGTGCAAGTGATGTGCAAAGGAAGAAATGTGAAACTAAATATCTTGAAAACATTGTTCAAGAAGTTAGCGTGTTGAGAGCAAACGGTGTCTTTTAATCCTTCTCCTTTATTCACATAGCCGTTTGCTTCTATCTGCTGAAATCCCCTGTGGCTGGTGAGCCTAAGAGTTGGTTAGAAGTGTAATTGAGTTCATCTTTTTCCTGTAAATGACTGTGAAAAGATAACTGTTGAGGCTTTGAAGGATTATAGTGAGTTTGTGCATGTGTGTGTCTGTCGGTGCATCTTTCCTTTACATATTTCTGCGTTTGCATCTGTGTTCAGAAACATATGATATGTTATGACCTGTATGCACAGCCCGGTCTCACATAAATGCTAGAAATGACCACGGCCTTTTAACGCCTCATTACATGGTGCTGGCACTTTATCTGTTAAAATGACATGGCGGCAACACAGATACAATGCCCATGGAAAGCCAATTAGGATCCTTTCTCTGACCACACAAATTCCCAGCTTCAACAGAAATATACTTTATTTACAGTTTTACCCACCCACCCACACACACACACCCACTCACAGATGGCTGTGCCTGTGCCTCGGGAGCAATTTGCGGACATGGAAGAACCGGGGATTGAACCAAAATCCTTCCGATTAATGGACGACCAGCTCTTCCTCCTGAGCCACAGCCACAACACATTATGATAGATGCAATACAATTGTACAACTGATTTTAAACTGATTTTAACAGCAAGTGACAGCAAGTCGACTTTTAAGATGACATAATGAGTGGATTAGCCGTGCTGTTTGTCTCAATCAGCAAGAAAGGAATAACAGGAAACCTGGATGTAGTTTTACCAACTTTCTTGGCACAAAGTTTTGTTTTGAAAACTTGTAAATGAACGTTAACTTGTTAAGAGGTGCACAAGCTGTGAAGTAGGTGCTGATAAGGTCTGTCTCCTGACAGGCACCATTTCATAGCTTTCACAGTCTGTTCTGATTCAGATAGTAAATTACCGGGTCTTTTAGGGTTCAGGCACATATTTTTGGACATGTCTATACCTCTATAGAACAAGTCACTACGGACTGAGCTACTGCCTCCCAAATGTGCTCGCCAAATGTTCTGCTCATACAGAACACTGTACAGTTTCAGTATCTCATCTCAAAAGATAATAAAATATCTCATATTCAAATTGACAATTTGACCTGAGGGTTTATAAGTAAAAAGCGGTTCATCCTCTGGAGACTAAATTGTTAGATTTGTACATTTCTGTCCAATGGGAACATTTAGGCCTGATGGTGGCACCAGAGGAAACATTAGGTTTCTTCTGGGAGGCCTACTGAGGTCCTTTGTTTATTCCTGTGTATCTGCTATGATTGTCCTAACACTATTTTCCCTTCCCCTCCCCCTATAGGTATCCATAGCAGTGGGCTTGGCAGGGTTTGCTTGTGTGATGCTGGTTGTTCTCTTCCTTTTCATCAACAAATATGGACGACGCTCCAAGTTTGGCATGAAAGGTAAGAAGCCTGAGTATCTCTCAATCTATTTTCTCTGTCTTTATGAAGACATCTTTAATCAGGCTCACAGTGTGTGACATTGCTCTTGAATGACGCTTAAAGGTGTGACTGTTACGTGGATGAAAAGGCCAATATCTTTGTAATATTCATAAATCCATACATAGTTAGTTGGACTGAATGGAAGGACGAAGTAGCTAGGAGTGATGGGAAGAAGATTACAAAATAGTTAAGAACTGGAAAGACAGAAGGGTGCCTGATTTCTGTGTTGGTGTGAGCTGTCTTTGTTGATATTTATTGAAGGAGCTGTACATGATTAAGCTGGTGGTGTTTCACATTATTAAATTCTTCTCACATCTCTCTCTCTCCTTCAAAATCTGTCTCACACAAACTGCAGTGACTCACACAAACTGCAGTGACTCACACAAACTGTATTGACTCACACAAACTGCAGTGACTCACACAAACTGCAGTGACTCACACAAACTGTATTGACTCACACAAACTGCAGTGACTCACACAAACAGCAGTGACTCACACAAACTGTATTGACTCACACAAACTGCAGAGACTCACACAAACTGCAGTGACTCACACAAACTGTATTGACTCACACAAACTGCAGTGACTCACACAAACTGCAGTGACTCACACAAACTACAGCGACTCACACAAACTACAGCGACTCACACAAACTACAATGACTCACGCAAACTGCAGTGACTCACACAAGTGGGAATAGGTGCACGGCATCTGCAGTATCTAGTTTTTTGATGCACAGCACATAATCTTAGACACGGCTTGCATAGAAGGTATTTTCATTAATTATTCAAATCTTCCTCTACACCGGGATCAATCAGTAATTAACCTTTACACTGATGAGTTGTTCCACACATATTTCAAGTTAGACAGTGAGATATCTTTCTTGATTTCAACGCTCTTAGTTTTAAGCAGATTTCCAAACGAATAATGGAGGGGGAATTTTCAGTTGATGCCCAGTGGGCCTCACTGCACAATGTACCATGTAATAACATCCCAGGTGATGATGAGAGGTGGGAAACACCAAGGGCAGGGAGGGAATAACAGAAATGTAAGGGTCCAGTCATATGACCAAGCCCAAACTCACCTGGGAAACATATTGTGATGTCACTGTTCTGATGTGGGAATTCACAGAATATCGAGCAGAGCAATTACAGACTGTAAACATTGAAGGAAAGCACCTCAGGAAGGGGATATGCTCGTAGGGGATGTCTAGCCTGAACGTTAAGACCAGATGCAGGTCCAGTCTCTAAAGTCGGGCTCTGTTTGTGGAAATGTCGACTGCCGAATCGCTTGAGTGGGCCATGGTGAATGGCCGAGGACTGTAGCGTTGTATAAGGGAGGCTGCTGATGATGCCTGAGATCTACCAGGAGTCATATAAATCTTGCAAGGGGAGCTTGAGTGGAAATGCTGGTGGGGCTGTGGTAAGTAACCACTGAGGGCAAGCGGCCTTGGAACTTTGGTGAAGGGAGAGATCAGGTCCAGCTCTGACAACACAAGTGAGATTATAGAAGTAATAACACTATATTATCCCTACAATGACTGTGTGTCCTTTCGGAACCAGAAGCCATGGGTTGATGAATTTGTCCACACTGCTTTGGGGTGAGCGTGCTGATGCTTGAAGTTCAGGCCATTGCTATGCCAAATGTATTATAATTTAAATGACTGCACACCAACCTTTTAGCAGTTGTCTGGAGTATTCCATCTCGGCTTTTCACTGCATATAAATAAATCTTTGAATCTTGATCATCACAGATGCGGAAAATAATATCTATATAAAATATACATATAAAATGAATCCAAAAAGAATGAATCCAAAAAGAATGAATCCAAAAAGAATGGATTGCAGCTGCTCATAACCTCTATGAGTTTTGCATCACATGCAGCTGCTATCTGCCCCTTATCAAAAGATATTGTGCTAATGATATTACAGAATAAACACACCAATAACCATTGTTGCAGCTATGTGCAATTTGGCCCTTTTTTCTGTTTGATTTCAATTCTCCATGTGATAAAATATAAATGTTGTGTTTATAGGTAGAACATTAGCAGAAATAAAAATAAAAGTGAAATGTTCAGAGTGAGGAGGTGCAGAGGCATTCGTCAAAATTCCAGGACAGCAATTTCACTGTTGTGTGTGGCTGGCACTGATCGTTGTGAATTGGACTGCTTTTAAAATGACACTCATTTTCATAGAAAGGGAACTTATTTGCGCCAAATGTCTGCAGATAACTTAATTTAAGTATGTGCAAATAGCACAAGAGACACTATTTGCTTGGCAGCACAGTTTGGGCTGCTTTGAGAATCACATGCTTTCTTTTTGTCATGTCTGTGCATGTTTAGCGGGCCAACAGCCGCACAATCCCCCACTATCACAAAGAATAGCACACGTTTTATGTTTATGCATAATTATTTGTGAGTGAAAAAAGCCAACACACAGCTCTCCTGGTGCTGACCTTGTGCTGTGCAAATGTACAATATGCTGCATTTACTATTGAGAGCCATTATAAAGCAAGTTCCATGACTCATCAATGTTTTTTTATCCTACCCTATTAGAGACGGGCATTAAATTGAACACTGGCTAAAGTAAAAGTAAATTATAGGAGAAAAATACGTCTTGTACTCACTACAAGACATATATTTCCACAGCATGTGTCTGCTGTACGCTCTGACAAGTTGAGTTGGACAGGATACACACACACACGCACAAACTCACACATATGCACACATACACACAGACCCTGTGTCTTAAGGGCACACACACAGACATACGCACACACACACACGCGCACACACACAATCAAACACACACGCAGACCCCGTGTCTTAAGGGCACACACAGAAACACCATATCAACCATCTGTTGATTACATCCATCTGCTCATTTAGAGAAAGCCTTACAGCCAACCCACATTACTGCCTGTAGGGCGATTGTGCACTTCCAGTCACACACACACACACACACACACACACACACACACACACACACACACACACACACACACACACACACACAGATGAAGTGTGTTGATATGGATTCTCAGACACTCAAAATGGATTATTTTTAAAGAAGACGGAGCCAAGCAAAAAACTGATGATTCCATTAAGTCTCCATAAATCCTCTTCTTCATACACTCAGTTCCTCTGTTTGAGAAGGAAATTACGTCTCTGTTTTCTCTTCAGAAGGAATATTGTCATCTTGATCACACAGTAATCGGCTTTTAGATTCAATAGTCTTGTAATGTCCAGAGAGGACTGAGAGATGTCTATTTGTCTGTCTGCCAGCGTCTGTCTCTCTCTCTCTCCTTTCTGTCTCTTTGAAGCTTTATTGACACAATAGCATTGCATGAGGCTCTCACATGTTTTATATTACATGTGTAAATACCACACATGCCTGTATCGTGAGTTTTCATCACATGTGAAATGTCCTAAATCAATGAAAGTGCTGTTTTCACATTGGATGTCCGTGTTGATATGCACATCCAGCGTGTGTTCCCATTTCTGGACCCCTATTGCTGGATCAACAGCAGCCTACAGGCTGGATAGAAATGTGTCTGTAACTCCTCCTCTTTTTGGCTGCATTGTTAAACTTCGTGGCTCCACTTTTTCAAACTAAAGGGTGTCACTGCATATTATGGAACATTCAAAACACAAGCAACAGCTGAATATCTCCTCTCTGACTCTTCTGGCCGGACCATTGAAAAGGCTCTGAGAGTTTTAGCCTCCTTTTTTAGATGTAATCAGTGTGCTCATTGCTCTGCCACCCATTAGGACTTTTAGTGACCATTTTGATTCTTTCTGGAAAAGGAAATATTTATTTCCGTCTCAATGGAATGATTACTAAGGCTGATCACAGCCAAACTCAAATCCCATGTTAGCAGTTTAAGGTCCCACAGAGATTGTGAGAAATTATGTGAAAATGGTCATTGTTAATGGTAAAATGTGTAAGATATGTCAGAATTTAAACTTCAAACATAAAAAAATAACTATCAACAGAATGTGAAGCGGTAACAGTGTTGACGTTGTGTCAAAGACTTCTATGTGTTGTGTTGCAGAGATATCTACTGAAATTAGCATGCTAACTGACGAGTCCCGGCCCGTCCAGTCTTGTAATACCACTTGTTACTCTAGAGGTGATAGTGAGTCACTGTAGTTCCAGTCTGCCCTCAGTACAGACGGAGGAGAAGTACAGCTGCATAGACTTGGCTTGTAAATTAACTGCTTCGTCATCACAGCCGCCAGGAGGCTGTTTTGCCGGGCATAGAGCAGTCAGCAGCCCTGGGAGACGGCAGCGCTTCAGTTAGCAGTTAGCTCGAGTTTAGAGACAGCACAGATGGTCTAATCCCCGGGAACTGCAAACTTCCTGTTGCTGCCATTACACAGGTCCACCAGTCTCTTTGACCACTGACTGGGGCTCCGTCTGACAGAGGCGGCTGCCGAGTGCCGGCTCTGACCCCTCTTGCACCACCGCCAGCTTTTCTCGTTTCTGTCACTTTGGATTTAGTCAGATAAACAAACAAACGTAATGCTACACAGAGCGTACAGCCCTCAGTGCCACAGTAAACACAGATGGATAAACTCAACGTGAAGATTATAAGATAGCAGTGGTATTTTGACCGGCTTTTAGACAATTTTGTCGATTTGCATTTACATATATACAAATGAATCCAGCTCCATACTTAATACACAGACATGAGATTGATATCAATCTGAACATCTCCCTCTAAGAGTGAAAGAAAATGTGCATATTTCCCAAACTGTTAAACTATTCCTTAAATCAGATTACCAAACAAACTGCCCCACAGTGAACATGGGGCTTTGGGGTCTCCTTCACCAGCTGATGATTCACTGTTATTTATCTGTATAATCCACTCCTAGTGACAATAATTCATCCTAGAGTGACTCTCATTTCAGGCATAGCAAAGCTTTCTTCCTGATTATATACATTTGAATAGGTGCTATACCTCAACATGAGCTGTACTGCAGCATGTGTTTCTGCTGTCAGCCTGGATGTAATTACTGTGACACTGCAGTGAGCTCGATTAGGTTTCCACAATGATGTAAATGGAACCAGTGTTTCTAAGCAGGTGATAGATGATGTTTTAGCCACAATATTTTGACATCAATGGTGTCGTTTGACTTCCATTAGGATGCATTTTTGTTTGCATCTATAAAGAAAGTGGAGGAGACAGAAAGACAGAGACACAGGTAAAAGAGACGTCCTCCTGTTCTGATTGTTGGGTTACTTTTCAGAGGGAATGTTATTAATTTTGATAACTCTCTTTCAGCATTGAGTTGAATCATAGTGCCATGCTACTAAAGCACCCACAAAACTGAATAGAGTTAAGTGGACAGCAGATAATCGAATTAAAGTGGTAGAAAGAGAAGGGACATGAGAGGAGAAAGGGAAGTGCAGGGAGAAGACAACGGGAGTTCGCAAATAGATATTTGGTGTTGTTCAGGGTTTCAGGACGTGACTTCAGAGTTTACCTGCAGCTCTTCTTATGGCTTAATGGGAAATCGTCTTTTTTACATCATGGTAACAGCGCTTGCGCTCAGGTTACATTTTCTTTCAGAGATGGAGTGGTTTTGATTCTCATTGACAGGCCGTGATAGGTTGAAATGTTTGTACCATTTTCTTTCCTATAGCACCTGTGTGAGCAGCTGGCCTGAGGCAAAACACACTAGCGCAGGATATAGCCGATGGTAAGCTGTGAAACACCACTCGAAGAAACATTGGAATACACTGAGGAGTCCATCATGAAAAACATTCAGAAGCTAAACTCATGGAACTGTCCTTCCTATCCTTACAGACCAGGGTTCTTTTACCAACGTCTAGGGATGTCACGAGAACTGGCACTTTGGTACCAAGTCGTTGGCAAAATTCTGAAAACTTGACGGAACTCATTTTCTACAGTAACTATTTTTTCCCGATATTGCTTCATTGTGAACAACAAACCTATTGAGGAAGAGAGCTAGTGAGCTGAGGTTTTATAGAGGCACTATGATGCTTTTAAACTTTATTTAGTAAAAGTTAATATTGGGCAAAGGTAAAAAATAACATTATCATGATGTGTTCAATGAAGTCTTGTACAATTAAGTTTTTGTCACAGAAACTTAAATAACTACAGTTGTTTGAAAGTGCAATATACTGTAACACAGATATTAGAGAGGGAATTAAATGGTAATAAAAAGAGTATATTGAAGTACATGGGAGTTATTGTTTTTTACCGCGGTATTGAATTGCTATCGAGAATCATAGAATTTTACTGGTATTGGTATCACCTACTAAATTTCTGGTATCATAACTTCCCTAATTACTACCCAGAACTTGTTCAAAGTATAGAAGGAGATAGTGGTGAAACAGAAAAGAGAAAGTAGAGTTGGAAGCATTCTTCACTTTGTTATTTCTGACTGTCTCTCAATGTGTGTCCCAGATCATACTACCATCTGCTCTGGTGTTTTATTAAAAACCAAAGAGCCCCCTCAGGGCCTGCTTTACTTATTCACAAACAAACACTGACTAACACTGGCTCAGGCTGTATTTCTGGCATTACTTTCTGACTTCTGTGTCCAACACGTCACAGGTTTGCAGAGATTTAGGAATTTATTTTAGTTTTTCTATTTGTTTACGTAGTCATTTTCCTCTCTTTTATTTAATTTCAATTTTAGATTTCCACACTTGTTTATCATCATTCAATATGAGATAAGAACTAGAGACCAGCCGCGATCGGGCCAGGGGCATAAAGGCGAGGGCCAATGGCCCCTTCTTCACTTCCTACCCCCCTACTTCCTTGCTCAGACCACATCCATCTCAGCCTTCATTTTGCGCCATACCATAGATAAACAATGTTTCTAGATGTCAGTAATAATAATGACTAAATTATTGACATTTAGACATCTACAATAGTCTGCTCATCATTTTGCTTGGTAACAGAATGTGTCTCTTTCCGCTGCTAGTGAATGATGTAAGTACAGTGATTAAATAATTTTTAACATTGAGACACTGATGACAGAGGTGTCGTAGTGAAACTGTAATATACTACATTCATAGTTTATCTTTGTGGCTAACACTTGCTCTATGATCTGACTTTGAAGACAAATTTATTACAAATGTCATCTTATTCTGTTGATAAAAAAACATTATCTCGGGGGTGTTTCCATATTTAGTGTTTCAAATTAGTACTATATAAATGTCATTTTTATGAGTTAGGGTTGGTAATCCACTATATACAGTATATCAACAGTTATTTGCTCAGTTAACAGAATAAAATAAGTCATTATTATAGAGATGATATAAGTAAAGTGAGGGAGAGAGAAATGATGAACATAATCACCGGTCAGACTGATTAAATTAAATTTAAAATAAGATTAAAATTAAATTAAAGGAAGATGAGATATTATTTCAAATTAATGCAACATGGACCTTTATTTAGCTGCACAAATGCTCATATGACTGTACTAATAATAATAATAATAACAATAATAATAATAATAATAATAATAATAATAATGTAAATAGAGTAGACTGTGTATGTTATACATATTTAGTGTTACTGCTTTAGCAATTCTGCTTCTGAAATTCTGAAAATCAAGAAAGAAAAAACGCAGAGAGGACAAAAAAGTGCTCCTCTACGTGAGTCACAGCAGATGAATGAAGGTATTTATCCTTTACACGTTCCCTTCAGGAAGACTGCATGCTTATTGTTCATTACCATTTAAATGGGACCATCAGACATATACATAATTACACTCTTAGCTTCTTTCCTTCTCTAATGTAGATTTAAATATGGCTTTGTTACACTAAGGCATTGTAGCGCCTTTATTCAGCGCGCATACACACACACACACACACACACACACACACACACACACACACACACACACACAAACATGCAGTATCTCCCCAGACAGAGTGCTCATTGGTTAATGTTCTCAGCAGTGAAAGCCTATGGGAAAAGGAACTGGCTCATTACAATTAGAATAAAGAGTTAACATATTTCCTCGTGACTGGCTCATCAGAGCATGAGCAGAGTTCAGAGAGAGGGAATATGGAGTCATTTTGTGTTCTTTCTGGCACATACCAGAGCCTTATAGAAATCCCACAGGGGTGTTGTCCTTTTGATATAGGCCTCAGGCTATTAACTTGTGTAAATAAAAGACGGCAAACACTCGAAGTGACAGAGAATTTCTTGGCTTGGATCTACAGGGGAAACCTCTGGGAATAACGCCTGCTTCAAAACAAATTACACTGTTTTGTTCCATGAAATATGGGATGTGGGACCAGCCTGTATGCATGTACACCACTGAACAGTCTACATAGTTAAAGGAGCTACCTTGACTTTTGTAATTGTACTCAGTTAATATCATCCCCGGACATTATTACGTATGCAAAGTATTTCTCTGTTTGTTTTTTAACCATGTAGCTTATTTGGAGGCCTCTCAGTAGCATTAGTGCAAAAGTAAAATACCAGCTAAACTGTACATAACAGCACATTGGCAACTTTGAGATTCTTAGAGCCTTACCAGTAGTGGGCTTAAAATATAAAGTTTGTCCTGAGGGTGACGCTAGAGCTAAAATAAATCTGAGGGGTCACAAGATGATTTGTCAGCAGAGGAGACAAGAAGACAACACTCAAGATTATGTTTATTTTCTAACATTTCAAATATTTCTTCTTTTGGTGAATTTTACCTCTTTAAGACCGTGTCACTCCCTCCTTCTGTGGTACTTGTTGTCATTTCCCAATCCATTTTAGCTAAGTGTCACAGTTCCCCTGAGTTGATTGGAGGGTAATTCCAATCAGCTGTTGGCTACTAATTAAGAATTGAGACAAGCTTGGTGCATTTCCCCTCTTGGCCAAAAAGATTGTGATGACGCCCTTTATTTAGGGCTTAAGAGAGGTGAAGCGTTTCACACTGAGGTCATTCTGATACCTTCTTGACAACAGATCAACCTCCTATTGTCAGCACAGCTAAACTCTGCTTGAATTGCTCATAGCTCACAAACATCATGTAACCAAAGATCCTGTTTGAGAGTTGCTTTGCTATGAAGGGTCACCAGCCCAGAAGGTTCAGAATGGGAATGATTCCTCCTCTGGGGAGCAGGAATGTGCTCAGTATATAATGACCACTCAAATCATATTTTGATTTGTCTTGTGTCAAAGAGAAAACGTTGGTCTGATGTTGGTGTCAAAGGTCAAAGGGTCATTGAAACCTTTACAATTAGTAATGATCCTCTGGGGATCAATATCAATGCATATTTAAATTCCATATTGGTCACTTGCAGCTTCAAGTTGACCAAAGAGCTGGATGGAGAGAGCAGCCAGTCAGCTGCCAGATTAATGTCGCCACCCATGGTCAATAAAATACACCTCCACCAAACAGCATTTTAAGTCTCTTTTAGGGTGGGTCTTGTTTGTCACAGTATAATTTAATACAGTTAATATTTGATGAAATGTCTGATCACTCTTCAGAATGAATCGCTATGCATTTAATTAACACTGAAGTTACTTTTGTTACTTTTTTTAGTTTGATGCTAGCAATGGATAGTTAGCCTGGAGCTTTGCTCTTAAACCCAGATGTCTGCCTATGGCTGCCCCCAAGTGGCAGTATCACAAAAGACAGTCTCTTTTTTGACTGCCTATTTTCTCTACATACAAATGCTCATGCCTTCAGAATGATTTGAAAGAAGCTATAATCACATGAAACATCATAATGAGTATTTTAACATCCTTAATATTATATAAAATGAACCCTCCTGGTTTGATTTGTGAGTTATGACAGGATTTAATCCACTGCACACAGCCCATGTTACATGCAACTGCTGTAGATGCTCCATTATAAATAAACAGCTGCTCTGTGGTTTGAGATTTTCAATGGCATCACACTCCTTTTTAGACTGACAGTGAAATGGCAGCCGCGGGAGTTGACTGCAAGCAAACAGGAGTGCTTTATGGTGGACAGATCTGTTCCTCGCAGGATCCTTGAATTAATAAAACTGACAGAAATGTACAGAACAGGCCTCCAGACACTAACATATTTGCATAAATAAATGTAGGAACATCTATTGGTTTGTGTTATAGCAGTGCTCTTTTTCAGTCTACAGAACTACAGTTTTGTTCTAGTAGAACACTTGTGAACAATTTGTGGAAGAAGTGGACATGTCTTTGATTGCTCTCACTCATGTATAAACTGTTCTGAAAAACAAAAAGGAAAAAGCTTCTGCCGCATCTGTTGGCGATCCTGGTAGTTGTACACAGTGTTGAAATGACTCAGAACTGTCAACTTATCACATCATTTTATATATGACTGTGCATATCTCTTTTATAGAAGATACTTAAATTCAAAGTCAATTGGAAATCAACCAACAAATTGATGTAGAAGTACATCACATTTCATAAAATTTGATCCCAACACATTATAGAGTAAGATACTTTTACTTTTGTGCTACTTGAAGTCATCCCCACTTTTCAGATTTTCAATTTGAGATGCAGCTCAGCACAGTGTCAAGTTGTTCTCGTCATTATAAATCAAAATGTATTTATACATTTATTAATAAAATAAATTGCGAAAGTGTATAAGGGCTTAGAATATTAGGATGGAAGTATATAATGGCCATCACCATGCTCTATTATTTCTCATACGTTGTTGCAGCAATTTGTAGGTTGATACCATTTGTTACACAGATTTGATAAAAGAATGGACAAAACAATAATTCCATGTACTTCAACATACAATCCTTTTTTATTACTTTTCGCATACTGTTTTTGTTAGGAAGTTAAAAAGGCCATGAATTCCTCTCTAATATCTATTTTATATTGCAGTGAAAACATCTCCTGAAAAAACTGTAGTTATTCAAGTTCCTCGCCAAAAACTATTATTATATTATACAAGACTACATTGAACACATCATAATAACGTTATCAATCCCTTTCGCCCAAAACATTTTCTATTGCCCCCAGGTCCACGTTAGTCTTGGGCCCTGACAGTACGGTACATGTGGTACTGTAGAAAAATGAGTACTGTCATGTTTTCTGAATTTTGGTATCGACTTCTCTTTGGACGCGTGCTAGTAGGCAAAGTACTGGTAGAATCGCCAGAATCCTGCTTTTGATTTTGATTATCCAACTATATTGGAGTGTTGTTCACAGACAAGTCATAATGCAAGGCAGTTCTCTTTTCTATGCTCTATGAGTGAATGAAATCAGCTGAATATACAGATCAATATTTCAAATTGTCTTCTCATGACTATAGAATCATTACCCGTGCTGTGCTTAAAAATGAAAACTCTGTCATCAGACATTCACTGCACTTCCTCTCATTACTGGCCTGGCCTGGGGGGAGAGAGAGAGAGGGACAAGGAGGGTGAAGGAGGAGAGAAACGACGCAGAGAGGGGAAAGAAAAGAGAGTGGATTGAATGAGAAATGCAAGGCCATCCGATATCTGGTAGCTGTCAGGGTGGATTTTAAGAACAGCGAGGTTTGCTGTCGAGGTGTCCTTGAGCAACACAGCGAAGGCCCTGCGGCGCTGTTTGGCCCCCCTGAGAGTCCCTCCGCTAAAGGTCCAGCTGAATTCTCTGAATGTAAACGTGGAAGGTGAAGCTAAAGATTGAGCGATAGTAACTACTGTGAAGAGGAAGCTCTTTGCCTTTCTTTATTCAATGTGGAATTATTTACCAAGCATTCATCAAAGAAAGTTTGTACAAAGGGTTTTATAAGTCAAGATATTTCTTTCAACAGTGCTAACTAGAAAAGAAAAGAGAGAAAATGAACCTAACAAAGCAGTGCCAACTTTAAAGCTTCATCAGCATGTTTTCATACAGCATACTGCTTTCATTGTCAGGAAGGACTACTTGTATACAGGACTGTCTCAGAAAATTAGAATATTGTGATAAAGTTCTTTATTTTCTGTAATGCAATTAAAAAAACAAAAATGTCATACATTCTGGATTCATTACAAATCAACTGAAATATTGCAAGCCTTTTATTATTTTAATATTGCTGATTATGGCATACAGCTTAAGAAAACTCAAATATCCTATCTCTAAATATTAGAATATCATGAAAAAGTATACTAATCGTCTAATTAACTCGAAACACCTGCAAGGGTTTCCTGAGCCTTGAAAAACACTCAGCTTGGTTCAGTAAACTAAATCACAAGTATGGGGAAGACTGCTGATCTGACTGCTGTCCAGAGGACCATCATTGACACCCTCCATCAGGAGGGTAAGACACAAAAAGAAATTTCTCAAAGAGCAAGCTGTTCACAGAGTGCAGTTTCAAAGCACATCCACAAAAAGTCTGTTGGAAGGGGGAAATTTGGCAGGAAACGCTGCACAACCAAGAGAGATGAGCGCAGCCTTAACAGCATTGTGAAGAAGAGTCGCTTCCAGAATTTGGGGGAGCTTCAAAGACAGTGGACTGAAGCTGGAGTCCAGGTATCAAAAGCCACTGTTCACAGACGTGTCCGGGAAATGGGCTACAATAGCCGTATTCCAATGGTCAAGCCACTTCTGAACTCAAGACAACGGAAGAAGCGTCTGACTTGGGCTATGGAAAAGAAGCACTGGACAGTTGCAGAGTGGTCCAAAGTCCTCTTTTCAGACGAAAGCAAGTTTTGTATTTCATTTGGAAGTCAAGGCGCCAGAGTCTGGAGAAAGGCTGGAGAGGAGCAAAATCCAAGTTGCTTGAAATCCAGTGTGAAGTTCCCACAGTCAGCGATGGTTTGGGGAGCCATGTCAGCTGCTGGTGTTGGTCCACTGTGTTTCATCAAGCCCAGAGTAAATGCAGCTGTGTACCAAGAGATTTTAGAGCACTACATGCTTCCGTCTGCTGAAAAGCTCTATGGAGATGAGGAATTCATTTTCCAGCATGATCTGGCACCTGCCCACAGTGCCAAAACCACCTGTAACTGGTGTACTGACCATGGCATTACTGTCCTCGATTGGCCTGCCAATTCCCCTGACCTGAACCCCATAGAGAATATGTGGGGTATTGTGAAGAAGAAGCTGAAAGACACCAGACCCAACAATGTTAATGAGCTAAAGGCCGCTATTGAAGCATCCTGGGCATCCATAACACCTCAGCAATGCCACAGGCTGATTGCCTCCATGCCACGCCGCATTGATGCAGTAATCCGTGCAAAAGGATTCCCAACCAAGTACTGAGTGCATTAATGGACATTTTCAAATGTTTGATTTTGTTTTGCTGTTATAAATCTTTTTTTTTACTTGGTCTGAGGAACTATTCTAATTTTTTGAGATAGGATTTTTGAGTTTTCTTAAGCTGTAAGCCATAATCAGCAATATTAAAATAATAAAAGGCTTGCAATATTTCAGTTGATTTGTAATGAATCCAGAATGCATGACATTTTTGTTTTTTTAATTGCATTACAGAAAATAAAGAACTTTATCACAATATTCTAATTTTCTGAGACAGTCCTGTATAGCCTTCAGGATATGCGGCTGCTCTTAGGCTTTAAGTATGCCTTAAAAAAAAGTTATATTCTAGTTGAAGTCAACTTGCACAGATTCCCTCCATGAATTCATACATATCCCAGATATTGGTTGAATTAACACATGAAACATCTGTGAGCTCTTGCATTATCTTCTTCCACAAAAATGATCAAACGGAAAGAATACTTTTTGTTTTATGGTCGACAGGGCTTAGTTTCACCAGAACATGTCTTCTCAGGCTGCACCTGCCCCCAGGCTCTGTATCACTCCTAACAACAAGCTCCTCTGTTTGACTGTTTAGTTTTCACGTTAAAACCTCCATATCGACTCTCATACATGCATGAATTACAGTTGTAATTTATGTTCACTTGTCAGCACTGTGCATCTTCGTGGGTTACATTTGACACTACATCTAAGAAGATATTAAAGGAAAACACAAAAAGTCATTTTAATTACAGAACAACTCTGGAATTACTAAATGGGGAGTGAACACGCAGCCAAATGAAACAACGTGACCTTGGCAGAAAGAGGACTTTATTTGAAAACAAAACGCTTGTATTTCTAACACGTTGGACATTAACTGGATATTTACTAGTCTTTGAGCTAGGTAGCTAGGTAAAACTTAAACAAATGTGAGGTCATCTTAATTTAAAAACCTTTTTGATTAGATTTCTAATCTGTCATTATTGGCTGTAAGAGATTCAAATATTATATCAGCAGCAATAAAGTGTCAATAAAGCTGCAGGAAAAAATATAGTTGTTTGCTTTATTCAATTCAATTCAAAGGCTTATTTAGCATTGACGTCTCAAAAACAATTTTGCCAGTACAAATTGATCAAATATTTGGAAGATAAAACCTCAATATTATCAATAACATAACATAAATAAAATAGAGCATATAAATAATATATTTTTCTAGCACGTAAATAATTTCCTGGTAAAAATCTACAGTGGAAACCAAAGTGGAAGGACTTTAAAAAGCAAATCCACTGACAGGCACTAGTATTGCTGTGGGAAACAACTTCTCACACAAAGAGAAGTTCCACAAGACCTCTCAACAGATTATTTCCCTTTTACCTAATTACCGTTTTGGTGATAACTTTTGAAAATTATCAATCTGACAGTGAAAGGACAGCTGACAGCAGGATAGAAGGTTCACAGAGATGACTGTTGATGAGGATCAGCGGGAAAAGGGAGAATGTAAAGAGATAAAGTCTGAAGATGGTCTTCCTGATTGAACTTTCGCTAAGCTTTTTTCTTCCTTTTAAGACATCAGAATACTGCCTTTATTAATCCAGTCTCCTTATAATAACGTGGCCGACCTGTATCGCAATTAATGTTCCCTTGAGAAAAGGAATTGCAATTTGCTATTCCCTTTAAAACTTACAGATGAGCATGACATAAAAAAATGGCCGATTCATATCACTGTTCTGTATGGAAGAATTCACTATGTGTCTCATCTCATCCTCCCATAATCTGTCCAGTAGTACCCAAGACTGCATCGAGTCATTTATAATGTCTAGGAGGATGAGGTGGGTAGAAATATATGTTTTGTTTCAAATGTCACTTTGCCATTATTCATCACACTGATGCATTTATGTCACTATATATTTCATTATTTCTTTATCAACGAAAAATGTTCCTGTCCCAGTTTAGTGGAAAACACTTGTTGGTGATATTAAGGAAATTAAATTAAGATTTGGCATTTTCATTCTGCTTTTCAACTTCAATACACTATGATTCATATCGCAAGACTTGGAGGGTCTCTGTTTCTGTCTGTCTGTCTGTCTGTCTGTCTGTTTATCTCTCTTTGTTTCTGTCTCTGTCTGTCTGTCTGTCTGTCTCTCTCTCCCTGTCTCTGAGCCCTGTGCTTCTCTCTGGGTTATTCTGAAGCATCTCTGCTGGCGGATGAGAAGAGATTAGTGAGACATCACTGTTTGCCTTCTCTACACTTCACTTCAGTTTACGTCAGCTCACTTCACTTCTACTCATTTGGCTTAAAACGCCTGTACAGCAACAATCCAAAAACTATTTAGATACCATTTTATTTATCTATAATTGGTTTCTGTTGCTTGGCTTTCCCTCTTTTTTATTCTGACATTAATAGCCCTGCTGTCCTGTTGTTCTCTCAACATGAAGATTATGTCACAGATACCTTGACTTAGGTTTACTTTGTGCTAATGTATATTTATTAAGATAGATGGTAACATGTTCTGTGCACAAAATGTCCTTTTGAAACATTTTGGTTTCAGTTAGACTGCAATGCCAAGACACCAAATGTCTCAGTGTTGGCTAAGTGCAAGCTGTTTGCAACCATTTGAAATGTTAAATAGTACATAGCAGGTACAAAGTGCCACAACCACCTTGTTTCATGAAGGAATGAGAGGGAAAGCTTTAATCTTATTAATTTCACCTCTTAATCCACATCGTTGAGGTTTTGTGTGTGTCTAGATGCACACACAGAGCTTCCATGTGTCTTGATGGGTGTTAACTAAGATAATAATACAAAGCCTTGTTATTGAACATGTGTATAAGCCTGGATCATCTGACATTTCCTTTCTTTCTGTCCAAGTCAATGAAACAGTCTGTTGTACACATGCTCACAAACCAAGAAAGAAAATAACATATTCTCACTGGTTCACCATAAAAGACACATAATGGGCCCCAAATGCACCACAAAGTCAGTTAAGATCAAAGGTGAAAGCTTCCACAGATTGATGTTATTTATGCCAACCGGAACTACAGAAGGCTAGAGAGGACATCGACAAAGATAATGTTTTTAGGACAGTGATTTTGGAAGTGGAATTATTATCTGAGGAACCCCCTGTGTTGCCGGTTGACAAGACCCGTAGACTGGGCCCTGTGGAGAGACAAACAGTGGGAAAGGGTTAGATGGCAGCTGCGCCGACTTCTGGGGCGTAAATATTTGGCCGTGCGTGTTTGTGGGAGGAACTTAATTTATTCACTAAGTCTGTTTCTGCTTTTATCCACACCAACATTTCCACCTCAGTAAAAGAAAAGATGGATGGAAACACACTGACTGATACCTGAAGCAACACGTTCACACAAACACAAGCTCATGCGTTTTGTAAACTCAGTGCTGTTCCCAGTAACAGACAGTCCACCAGGCCAGCATCACGCAGGCAGTGTGATTGTTTCCTGTTTGTTGTTTTCTCTTGTCTGTCTACGTGGTACTGCTTTGCTGTCAGCTTCTGTAACATCCTCCTCCTGCCTCCAACATCCCTTACCCACAAAGCCCTGAGCAGCAAACCAATTACGAAAGTGAGAAAAAGAAAGGGAGAGGAGGGTTGGGTGTGGGGCAAGTTGGCATTCAGATGAGAACACTCTGCCTGCCTTTATCGTTTAACATCACAGAGATAGAGCGACACTCAGAGAAGATGGGAGGTATAGGGAGAAGACAAGAAATAGCTCGAGTGTAGGCAGGGACAGGAGAGAACCAGGTGGATTCATTGAAGGGGGATTAGAGAGAGAGCGGGCACTGAGGCAAGAAGGCTAAGAGGTTGTGAGTCTGCTGGGAGCTCAGGCCTCTCAGCTCTAGGGACATGGGAGGTGTTAAAGGTGAAGTAATTATAAGCCATCATTTAGCAACACTGTACAGAGCCCCACACCGGATAAATGATGTGCTATCAATTTACACACTCAGTTGTCCCCTGTGTATGTGTGTGTATTTCTGTACTGCTTTCAATTTAAGTTTAAGACCTTCAGAGTGAGGACATGTTCTTGAAGAGAAGTCATTCCAGCTGGTCCTCACTTGGAGACGTTTTAGTGCCCAGTTAGTGTCTCACGCTTTCTCGCCCAGCCGTCAGCTGGAAGCTTGGTGACTCTGTGTTAACCTGTAGATTATGCAGTGGCTGCTGTTTGTTGTGGCTTGTTTTGTGGGAGTCAACCTAGATACAAAGAGGAAAGCTCAACTGAGCAGCAAAGTGGAAAGAGTCACTGCTTCTAGTAACTTTGACAATATATTAAAGAACCACAGTTGTTCGTCTTTTGTACTGATGGTTCAAAGACCTGAAAATATCACCTAACTTTGTCTATGGGAAAAATAAATAAGTCTTATTCTTCTGGAACCAAGTGGCCCTGAAATAGGGGAGGAAAGGCCATGAAGAAAATGTTGTCCAACACAGCTCAATAGCTTCCTCCATCATGAATGCTGCACGAGTCTCGGTTCCCTCTAGTACTCATTACGTTAATGAAAACTATGATGAAATATGTCCATCAACGCAGCACTCAGTTCGTCTCTGTCCTTGTCTCAGTCCTCAGTCATGACAATTGTGCTATTATAATGCATAAAGTTTGTGGTTTGTAGGTTGTTTTGGGTTCGGATGATTGATTATTCTTTCCATGTTGGGCGGTGTGGATTGGCTCCGATAACAGGCCGGGTGGGTCATCACTAATAAGTCACAGTCAGGAGGACTTAAGACTTAAATAGTTTTCTTTGACTAAGTTAACACTAAATGCCCAGACTTTTATTAAACTAAAACATGACTTGATAAAAACAGGATAGGGTTGACTGGGTGAAAACTAGCAAGGACATTTGACACAGGACTAAGACTAAATAAATAATTAAAAAAACATTGACAAAATGAACATTTCCCTCAAGCATCAGCATTGCCAAGACAGTTTGCAATTGGTCAGCAACATGACATCAAATGTCAAAACTCATCAAGTCAAAGTTGAACTTTACACAAAAGCAAGTCATGAATTGATTTGGCTTCCATCAATGAATCCACTGATAACAGCGATTTCATTGAACTGAATTGCTTGTCACGAATGTCAGTGAGCTCTCAGGATTTGATTTTCTGGGCCCTGATAGCCC